>NW_027518635.1:0-91155 GCF_049243985.1 Paroedura picta | reverse complement strand
TTTTTAGAGTCCCCCCCCCTCATAACATACCTGTAAGCGGCATCCCTTCCTCTCCAGGCAACAGAGGTGAGCTCTTTGTGATGTCATGTCCGTTGCTCTCCACTTTCTCTGTGGAGGTAGGCCCACTGTCTGAATTATAATGTTTTTAGAGTCCCCCCCTTCTTAACAAGGCGTGTAATCGGCATCCCTTCCTCTCCAGGCAACAGAGGTGAGCTCTTTGTGATGTCATGTCCGTTGCTCTCACACTTTCTCTGTGGAGGTATGCACACTGTGTGACTTATAATGTTTTTAGAGATCCCCCCCCCCCATAACAAGGCCTGTAAGCGGCATCCCTTCCTCTCCAGGCAACAGAGGTGAGCTCTTTGTGATGTCATGTCCGTTGCTCTCCACTTTCTCTGTGGAGGTAGCCCACTGTCTGAATTATAATGTTTTTAGAGTCCCCCCCCCTCCTTAACAAGGCGTGTAATCGGCATCCCTCTCTCCAGGCAACAGAGGTGAGCTCTTTGTGTTGTAATGTCCGTTGCTCTCCACTTTCTGTGTGGAGGTAGGCCCACTGTCTGACTAATAATGTTTTAGAGATCCCGCCCCCCATATCAAGGCCTGTAAGCGGCATCCTTCCCTCTCCAGGCAACAGAGGTGAGCTCTTTGTGATGTCATGTCCGTTGCTCTCCACTTTCTCTGTGGAGGTAGGCCCACTGTCTGACTAATAATGTTTTAGAGATCCCGCCCCCCATAACAATGCCTGTAAGCGGCATCCCTTCCTCTCCAGGCAACAGAGGTGAGCTCTTTGTGATGTCATGTCCGTTGCTCTCCAACTTTCTCTGTGGAGGTAGGCCCACTGTCTGACTAATATTTTTTTAGAGATCCCGCCCCCCATAACAAGGCCTGTAAGCGGCATCCCTTCCTCTCCAGGCAACAGAGGTGAGCTCTTTGTGATGTAATGTCCGTTGCTCTCCACTTTCTCTGTGGAGGTAGGCCCACTGTCTGACTTATAATGTTTTTAGAGTCCCCCCCCCCCCCCCTCCTTAACAAGGCGTGTAATCGGCATCCCTTCCTCTCCTGGCAACAGAGGTGAGCTCTTTGTGATGTCATGTCCGTTGCTCTCCACTTTCTCTGTGGAGATAGGCCACTGTCTGACTTATATGTTTTTAGAGTCCCCCCCCCCCTTAACAAGGCCTGTAAGCGGCATCCCTTCCTCTCCAGGCAACAGAGGTGAGCTCTTTGTAATGTCCATGTCTGTTGCTCTCCACTTTCTCTGTGGAGGTAGGTCCACTGTCTGAATTATAATGTTTTTAGAGTCCCCCCCCCTCATAACAAGACCTGTAAGCGGCATCCCTTCCTCTCCAGGCAACAGAGGTGAGCTCTTTGTGATGTCATGTCCGTTGCTCTCCACTTTCTCTGTGGAGGTAGGCCCACTGTCTGAATTATAAGGTTTTAGAGTCCCCCCCCTCCTTAACAAGGCGTGTAATCGGCATCCCTTCCTCTCCAGGCAACAGAGGTGAGCTCTTTGTGATGTCATCTCCGTTGCTCTCCACTTTCTCTGTGGAGGTATGCACACTGTGTGACTTATAATGTTTTTAGAGATCCCCCCCCCCATAACAAGGCCTGTAAGCGGCATCCTTCCTCTCCAGGCAACAGAGGTGAGCTCTTTGTGATGTCATGTCCGTTGCTCTCCACTTTCTCTGTGGAGGTAGGCCCACTGTCTGAATTATAATGTTTTTAGAGTCCCCCCCCCCTCCTTAACAAGGCGTGTAATCGGCATCCCTTCCTCTCCAGGCAACAGAGGTGAGCTCTTTGTGATGTAATGTCCGTTGCTCTCCACTTTCTCTGTGGAGGTAGGCCCACTGTCTGACTAATAATGTTTTTAGAGATCCCGCCCCCCATAACAAGGCCTGTAAGCGGCATCCCTTCCTCTCCAGGCAACAGAGGTGAGCTCTTTGTGATGTCATGTCCGTTGCTCTCCACTTTCTCTGTGGAGGTAGGCCACTGTCTGACTAATAATGTTTTTAGAGATCCCGCCCCCCATAACAAGGCCTGTAAGCGGCATCCCTTCCTCTCCAGGCAACAGAGGTGAGCTCTTTGTGATGTCATGTCCGTTGCTCTCCACTTTCTCTGTGGAGGTAGGCCCACTGTCTGAATTATAATGTTTTTAGAGTCCCCACCCCTCATAACAAGGCCTGTAATCGGCATCCCTTCCTCTCCAGGCAACAGAGGTGAGCTCTTTGTGATGTCATGTCCGTTGCTCTCCACTTTCTCTGTGGAGGTAGGCCCACTGTCTGACTTATAATGTTTTTAGAGTCCCCCCCCCCCTCCTTAACAAGGCGTGTAATCGGCATCCCTTCCTCTCCTGGCAACAGAGGTGAGCTCTTTGTGATGTCATGTCCGTTGCTCTCCACTTTCTCTGTGGAGATAGGCCCACTGTCTGACTTATAATGTTTTTAGAGTCCCCCCCCCCCTTAACAAGGCCTGTAAGCGGCATCCCTTCCTCTCCAGGCAACAGAGGTGAGCTCTTTGTGATGTCATGTCCGTTGCTCTCCACTTCCTCTGTGGAGGTTGGACCACTGTCTGACTTATAATGTTTTTAGAGATCCCGCCCCCCGTAACAAGGCCTGTAGCGGCATGCCTTCCTCACCAGGCAACAGAGGTGAGCTCTTTGTGATGTCATGTCCGTTGGTCTCCACTTTCTCTGTGGAGGTTGGACCACTGTCTGACTTATAATGTTTCTAGAGATCCCGCTCCCCATAACAAGGCCTGTAAGCGGAATGCCTTCCTCTCCAGGCAACAGAGGTGAGCTCTTTGTTATGTCATGTCCGTTGCTCTCCACTTCTCTGTGGAGGTAGGCCCACTGTCTGAATATAATGTTTTTAGAGTCCCCCCCCCTCATAACAAGGCCTGTAAGCGGCATCGCTTCCTCTCCAGGCAACAGAGGTGAGCTCTTTGTGATGTCATGTCCGTTGCTCTCCACTTTCTCTGTGGAGGTTGGACCACTGTCTGACTTATAATGTTTTTAGAGATCCCCCCCATAACAAGGCCTATAATCGGCATGCCTTCCTCTCCAGGCAACAGAGGTGAGCTCTTTGAGATGTCATGTCCGTTGCTCTCCACTTTCTCTGTGGAGGTAGGCCCACTGTCTGAATTATAATGTTTTTAGAGTCCCCCCCCCCTCCTTAACAAGGCGTGTAATCGGCATCCCTTCCTCTCCAGGCAACAGAGGTGAGCTCTTTGTGATGTCATGTCCGTTGCTCTCCACTTTCTCTGTGGAGGTATGCACACTGTGTGACTTATAATGTTTTAGAGATCCCCCCCCCATAAAAAGGCCTGTAATCGGCATCCTTCCTCTCCAGGCAACAGAGGTGAGCTCTTTGTGATGTAATGTCCGTTGCTCTCCACTTTCTCTGTGGAGGTAGGCCCACTGTCTGACTAATAATGTTTTTAGAGATCCCGCCCCCCATAACAAGGCCTGTAAGCGGCATCCCTTCCTCTCCAGGCAACAGAGGTGAGCTCTTTGTGATGTAATGTCCGTTGCTCTCCACTTTCTCTGTGGAGGTAGGCCCACTGTCTGACTTATAATGTTTTAGAGTCCAACACCCCCTCCTTAACAAGGCGTATAATCGGCATCCCTTCCTCTCCAGGTAACAGAGGTGAGCTCTTTGTGATGTCATGTCCGTTGCTCTCCACTTTCTCTGTGGAGGTAGGCCCACTGTCTGACTTATAATGTTTTTAGAGTCCCCCCCCCCTTAACAAGGCCTGTAAGCGGCATCCCTTCCTCTCCAGGGCAACAGAGATGAGCTCTTTGTAATGTCATGTCCGTTGCTCTCCACTTTCTCTGTGGAGGTAGGTCCACTGTCTGAATTATAATGTTTTTAGAGTCCCCCCCCCTCATAACAAGACCTGTAAGCGGCATCCCTTCCTCTCCAGGCAACAGAGGTGAGCTCTTTGTGATGTCATGTCCGTTGCTCTCCACTTTCTCTGTGGAGGTAGGCCCACTGTCTGAATTATAATGTTTTTAGAGTCCCCCCCTTCTTAACAAGGCGTGTAATCGGCATCCCTTCCTCTCCAGGCAACAGAGGTGAGCTCTTTGTGATGTCATGTCCGTTGCTCTCCACTTTCTCTGTGGAGGTATGCACACTGTGTGACTTATAATGTTTTTAGAGATCCCCCCCCCATAACAAGGCCTGTAAGCGGCATCCCTTCCTCTCCAGGCAACAGAGGTGAGCTCTTTGTGATGTCATGTCCGTTGCTCTCCACTTTCTCTGTGGAGGTAGGCCCACTGTCTGAATTATAATGTTTTTAGAGTCCCCCCCCCTCCTTAACAAGGCGTGTAATCGGCATCCCTTCCTCTCCAGGCAACAGAGGTGAGCTCTTTGTGATGTAATGTCCGTTGCTCTCCACTTTCTGTGTGGAGGTAGGCCCACTGTCTGACTAATAATGTTTTTAGAGATCCCGCCCCCCATAACAAGGCCTGTAAGCGGCATCCCTTCCTCTCCAGGCAACAGAGGTGAGCTCTTTGTGATGTCAGTCCGTTGCTCTCCACTTTCTCTGTGGAGGTAGGCCCACTGTCTGACTAATAATGTTTTTAGAGATCCCGCCCCCCATAACAATGCCTGTAAGCGGCATCCCTTCCTCTCCAGGCAACAGAGGTGAGCTCTTTGTGATGTCATGTCCGTTGCTCTCTCACTTTCTCTGTGGAGGTAGGCCCACTGTCTGACTAATAATGTTTTTAGAGATCCCGCCCCCCATAACAAGGCCTGTAAGCGGCATCCCTTCTCTCCAGGCAACAGAGGTGAGCTCTTTGTGATGTAATGTCCGTTGCTCTCCACTTTCTCTGTGGAGGTAGGCCCACTGTCTGACTTATAATGTTTTTAGAGTCCCCCCCCCCCTCCTTAACAAGGCGTGTAATCGGCATCCCTTCCTCTCCTGGCAACAGAGGTGAGCTCTTTGTGATGTCATGTCCGTTGCTCTCCACTTTCTCTGTGGAGATAGGCCCACTGTCTGACTTATAATGTTTTTAGAGTCCCCCCCCCCCCTTAACAAGGCCTGTAAGCGGCATCCCTTCCTCTCCAGGCAACAGAGGTGAGCTCTTTGTAATGTCATGTCTGTTGCTCTCCACTTTCTCTGTGGAGGTAGGTCCACTGTCTGAATTATAATGTTTTTAGAGTCCCCCCCCCTCATAACAAGGCCTGTAAGCGGCATCGGCTTCCTCTCCAGGCAACAGAGGTGAGCTCTTTGTGATGTCATGTCCGTTGCTCTCCACTTTCTCTGTGGAGGTTGGACCACTGTCTGACTTATAATGTTTTTAGAGATCCCCCCCATAAACAAGGCCTATAATCGGCATGCCTTCCTCTCCAGGCAACAGAGGTGAGCTCTTTGAGATGTCATGTCCGTTGCTCTCCACTTTCTCTGTGGAGGTAGGCCCACTGTCTGAATTATAATGTTTTTAGAGTCCCCCCCCTCCTTAACAAGGCGTGTAATCGGCATCCCTTCCTCTCCAGGCAACAGAGGTGAGCTCTTTAGTGATGTCATGTCCGTTGCTCTCCACTTTCTCTGTGGAGGTATGCACACTGTGTGACTTATAATGTTTTTAGAGATCCCCCCCCCATAAAAAGGCCTGTAATCAGCATCCCTTCCTCTCCAGGCAACAGAGGTGAGCTCTTTGTGATGTAATGTCCGTTGCTCTCCACTTTCTCTGTGGAGGTAGGCCCACTGTCTGACTAATAATGTTTTAGAGATCCCGCCCCCCATAACAAGGCCTGTAAGCGGCATCCCTTCCTCTCCAGGCAACAGAGGTGAGCTCTTTGTGATGTAATGTCCGTTGCTCTCCACTTTCTCTGTGAGGTAGGCCCACTGTCTGACTTATAATGTTTTTAGAGTCCAACCCCCCTCCTTAACAAGGCGTGTAATCGGCATCCCTTCCTCTCCAGGTAACAGAGGTGAGCTCTTGTGATGTCATGTCCGTTGCTCTCCACTTTCTCTGTGGAGGTAGGCCCACTGTCTGACTTATAATGTTTTTAGAGTCCCCCCCCCCTTAACAAGGCCTGTAAGCGGCATCCCTTCCTCTCCAGGCAACAGAGATGAGCTCTTTGTAATGTCATGTCCGTTGCTCTCCACTTTCTCTGTGGAGGTAGGTCCACTGTCTGAATTATAATGTTTTTAGAGTCCCCCCCCCCTCATAACAAGACCTGTAAGCGGCATCCCTTCCTCTCCAGGCAACAGAGGTGAGCTCTTTGTGATGTCATGTCCGTTGCTCTCCACTTTCTCTGTGGAGGTAGGCCCACTGTCTGAATTATAATGTTTTTAGAGTCCCCCCCTTCTTAACAAGGCGTGTAATCGGCATCCCTTCCTCTCCAGGCAACAGAGGTGAGCTCTTTGTGATGTCATGTCCGTTGCTCTCCACTTTCTCTGTGGAGGTATGCACACTGTGTGACTTATAATGTTTTTTAGAGATCCCCCCCCCCATAACAAGGCCTGTAATCGGCATCCCTTCCTCTCCAGGCAACAGAGGTGAGCTCTTTGTGATGTCATGTCCGTTGCTCTCCACTTTCTCTGTGGAGGTATGCACACTGTGTGACTTATAATGTTTTTAGAGATCCCCCCCCCATAACAAGGCCTGTAAGCGGCATCCCTTCCTCTCCAGGCAACAGAGGTGAGCTCTTTGTGATGTCATGTCCGTTGCTCTCCACTTTCTCTGTGGAGGTAGGCCCACTGTCTGAATTATAATGTTTTTAGAGTCCCCCCCCCTCCTTAACAAGGCGTGTAATCGGCATCCTTCCTCTCCAGGCAACAGAGGTGAGCTCTTTGTGATGTAATGTCCGTTGCTCTCCACTTTCTGTGTGGAGGTAGGCCCACTGTCTGACTAATAATGTTTTTAGAGATCCCGCCCCCCATAACAAGGCCTGTAAGCGGCATCCCTTCCTCTCCAGGCAACAGAGGTGAGCTCTTTGTGATGTCATGTCCGTTGCTCTCCACTTTCTCTGTGGAGGTAGGCCCACTGTCTGACTAATAATGTTTTTAGAGATCCCGCCCCCCATAACAATGCCTGTAAGCGGCATCCCTTCCTCTCCAGGCAACAGAGGTGAGCTCTTTGTGATGTCATGTCCGTTGCTCTCCACTTTCTCTGTGGAGGTAGGCCCACTGTCTGACTAATAATGTTTTTAGAGATCCCGCCCCCCATAACAAGGCCTGTAAGCGGCATCCCTTCCTCTCCAGGCAACAGAGGTGAGCTCTTTGTGATGTAATGTCCGTTGCTCTTCACTTTCTCTGTGGAGGTAGGCCCACTGTCTGACTTATATGTTTTTAGAGTCCCCCCCCCCTCCTTAACAAGGCGTGTAATCGGCATCCCTTCCTCTCCTGGCAACAGAGGTGAGCTCTTTGTGATGTCATGTCCGTTGCTCTCCACTTTCTCTGTGGAGATAGGCCCACTGTCTGACTTATAATGTTTTTAGAGTCCCCCCCCCCCCTTAACAAGGCCTGTAAGCGGCATCCCTTCCTCTCCAGGCAACAGAGGTGAGCTCTTTGTAATGTCATGTCTGTTGCTCTCCACTTTCTCTGTGGAGGTAGGTCCACTGTCTGAATTATAATGTTTTTAGAGTCCCCCCCCCCTCATAACAAGGCCTGTAAGCGGCATCGCTTCCTCTCCAGGCAACAGAGGTGAGCTCTTTGTGATGTCATGTCCGTTGCTCTCCACTTTCTCTGTGGAGGTTGGACCACTGTCTGACTTATAATGTTTTTAGAGATCCCCCCCATAACAAGGCCTATAATCGGCATGCCTTCCTCTCCAGGCAACAGAGGTGAGCTCTTTGAGATGTCATGTCCGTTGCTCTCACACTTTCTCTGTGGAGGTAGGCCCACTGTCTGAATTATAATGTTTTTAGAGTCCCCCCCCTCCTTAACAAGGCGTGTAATCGGCATCCCTTCCTCTCCAGGCAACAGAGGTGAGCTCTTTGTGATGTCATGTCCGTTGCTCTCCACTTTCTCTGTGGAGGTATGCACACTGTGTGACTTATATGTTTTTAGAGATCCCACCCCCATAAAAAGGCCTGTAATCAGCATCCCTTCCTCTCCAGGCAACAGAGGTGAGCTCTTTGTGATGTAATGTCCGTTGCTCTCCACTTTCTCTGTGGAGGTAGGCCCACTGTCTGACTAATAATGTTTTTAGAGATCCCGCCCCCCATAACAAGGCCTGTAAGCGGCATCCCTTCCTCTCCAGGCAACAGAGGTGAGCTCTTTGTGATGTAATGTCCGTTGCTCTCCACTTTCTCTGTGGAGGTAGGCCCACTGTCTGACTTATAATGTTTTTAGAGTCCAAACCCCCCTCCTTAACAAGGCGTGTAATCGGCATCCCTTCCTCTCCAGGTAACAGAGGTGAGCTCTTTGTGATGTCATGTCCGTTGCTCTCCACTTTCTCTGTGGAGGTAGGCCCACTGTCCTGACTTATAATGTTTTTAGAGTCCCCCCCCCCTTAACAAGGCTGTAAGCGCATCCCTTCCTCTCCAGGCAACAGAGATGAGCTCTTTGTAATGTCATGTCCGTTGCTCTCCACTTTCTCTGTGGAGGTAGGTCACTGTCTGAATTATAATGTTTTAGAGTCCCCCCCCTCTTAACAAGGCGTGTAATCGGCATCCCTTCCTCTCCAGGCAACAGAGGTGAGCTCTTTGTGATGTAATGTCCGTTGCTCTCCACTTTCTGTGTGGAGGTAGGCCCACTGTCTGACTAATAATGTTTTTAGAGATCCCGCCCCCCATAACAAGGCCTGTAAGCGGCATCCCTTCCTCTCCAGGCAACAGAGGTGAGCTCTTTGTGATGTCATGTCCGTTGCTCTCCACTTTCTCTGTGGAGGTAGGCCCACTGTCTGACTAATAATGTTTTTAGAGATCCCGCCCCCCATAACAATGCCTGTAAGCGGCATCCCTTCCTCTCCAGGCAACAGAGGTGAGCTCTTTGTGATGTAATGTCCGTTGCTCTCCACTTTCTCTGTGGAGGTAGGCCCACTGTCTGACTAATAATGTTTTTAGAGATCCCGCCCCCATAACAATGCCTGTAAGCGGCATCCCTTCCTCTCCAGGCAACAGAGGTGAGCTCTTTGTGATGTAATGTCCGTTGCTCTCCACTTTCTGTGTGGAGGTAGGCCCACTGTCTGACTAATAATGTTTTTAGAGATCCCGCCCCCCATAACAAGGCCTGTAAGCGGCATCCCTTCCTCTCCAGGCAACAGAGGTGAGCTCTTTGTGATGTCATGTCCGTTGCTCTCCACTTTCTCTGTGGAGGTAGGCCCACTGTCTGACTAATAATGTTTTTAGAGATCCCGCCCCCCATAACAATGCCTGTAAGCGGCATCCCTTCCTCTCCAGGCAACAGAGGTGAGCTCTTTGTGATGTAATGTCCGTTGCTCTCCACTTTCTCTGTGGAGGTAGGCCCACTGTCTGACTAATAATGTTTTTAGAGTCCCCCCCCTCCTTAACAAGGCGTGTAATCGGCATCCCTTCCTCTCAGGCAACAGAGGTGAGCTCTTTGTGATGTCATGTCCGTTGCTCTCCACTTTCTCTGTGGAGGTAGGCCCACTGTCTGAATTATAAGGTTTTAGAGTCCCCCCCCTCCTTAACAAGGCGTGTAATCGGCATCCTTCCTCTCCAGGCAACAGAGGTGAGCTCTTTGATGTCATCTCCGTTGCTCTCCACTTTCTCTGTGGAGGTATGCACACTGTGTGACTTATAATGTTTTTAGAGATCCCCCCCCCCCATAACAAGGCCTGTAAGCGGCATCCCTTCCTCTCCAGGCAACAGAGGTGAGCTCTTTGGTGATGTCATGTCCGTTGCTCTCCACTTTCTCTGTGGAGGTAGGCCCACTGTCTGAATTAAATGTTTTTAGAGTCCCCCCCCCCTCCTTAACAAGGCGTGTAATCGCATCCCTTCCTCTCCAGGCAACAGAGGTGAGCTCTTTGTGATGTAATGTCCGTTGCTCTCCACTTTCTCTGTGGAGGTAGGCCCACTGTCTGACTAATAATGTTTTTAGAGATCCCGCCCCCCATAACAAGGCCTGTAAGCGGCATCCCTTCCTCTCCAGGCAACAGAGGTGAGCTCTTTGTGATGTCATGTCCGTTGCTCTCCACTTTCTCTGTGGAGGTAGGCCCACTGTCTGACTAATAATGTTTTTAGAGATCCCGCCCCCCATAACAAGGCTGTAAGCGGCATCCCTTCCTCTCCAGGCAACAGAGGTGAGCTCTTTGTGATGTCATGTCCGTTGCTCTCCACTTTCTCTGTGGAGGTAGGCCCACTGTCTGAATTATAATGTTTTTAGAGTCCCCACCCCTCATAACAAGGCCTGTAATCGGCATCCCTTCCTCTCCAGGCAACAGAGGTGAGCTCTTTGTGATGTCATGTCCGTTGCTCTCCACTTTCTCTGTGGAGGTTGGACCACTGTCTGACTTATAATGTTTTTAGAGTCCCCCCCCTCCTTAACAAGGCCTGTAATCGGCATCCCTTCCTCTCCAGGCAACAGAGGTGAGCTCTTTGTGATGTCATGTCCGTTGCTCTCTCCACTTTCTCTGTGGAGGTTGGACCACTGTCTGACTTATAATGTTTTAGAGTCCCCCCCCTCCTTAACAAGGCCTGTAATCGGCATCCCTTCCTCTCCAGGCAACAGAGGTGAGCTCTTTGTGATGTCATGTCCGTTGCTCTCCACTTTCTCTGTGGAGGTTGGACCACTGTCTGACTTATAATGTTTTTAGAGATCCCGCCCCCCATAACAAGGCCTGTAAGCGGCATGCCTTCCTCTCCAGGCAACAGAGGTGAGCTCTTTGTGATGTCATGTCCGTTGGTCTCCACTTTCTCTGTGGAGGTTGGAACACTTGTCTGACTTATAATGTTTTTAGAGATCCCGCTCCCCATAACAAAGGCCTGTAAGCGGAATGCCTTCCTCTCCAGGCAACAGAGGTGAGCTCTTTGTGATGTCATGTCCGTTGCTCTCCACTTTCTCTGTGGAGGTAGGCCCACTGTCTGAATTATAATGTTTTAGAGTCCCCCCCCCTCATAACAAGGCCTGTAAGCGGCATCGCTTCCTCTCCAGGCAACAGAGGTGAGCTCTTGTGATGTCATGTCCGTTGCTCTCCACTTTCTCTGTGGAGGTTGGACCACTGTCTGACTTATAATGTTTTTTAGAGATCCCCCCCCATATCAAGGCCTATAATCGGCATGCCTTCCTCTCCAGGCAACAGAGGTGAGCTCTTTGAGATGTCATGTCCGTTGCTCTCCACTTTCTCTGTGGAGGTAGGCCCACTGTCTGAATTATAATGTTTTTAGAGTCCCCCCCCCTCCTTAACAAGGCATGTAATCGGCATCCCTTCCTCTCCAGGCAACAGAGGTGAGCTCTTTGTGAAGTCATGTCCGTTGCTCTCCACTTTCTCTGTGGAGGTATGCACACTGTGTGACTTATAATGTTTTTAGAGATCCCCCCCATAACAAGGCCTGTAAGCGGCATGCCTTCCTCTCCAGGCAACAGAGGTGAGCTCTTTGTGATGTCATGTCCGTTGCTCTCCATTTTCTCTGTGGAGGTTGGACCACTGTCTGACTTATAATGTTTTTAGAGATCCCGCCCCCCTCATAAAAAGGCCTGTAATCGGCATCCCTTCCTCTCCAGGCAACAGAGTTGAGCTCTTTGTGATGTAATGTCCGTTGCTCTCCACTTTCTCTGTGGAGGTTGGACCACTGTCTGACTTATAATGTTTTTAGAGTCCCCCCCCCCTTAACAAGGCCTGTAATCGGCATCCCTTCCTCTCCAGGCAACAGAGGTGAGCTCTTTGTGATGTCATGTCCGTTGCTCTCCACTTTCTCTGTGGAGGTTGGACCACTGTCTGACTTATAATGTTTTTAGAGCCCCCCCCCCTCCTTAACAAGGCCTGTAATCGGCATCCCTTCCTCTCCAGGCAAACAGAGGTGAGCTCTTTGTGATGTCATGTCCGTTGCTCTCCCACTTCTCTGTGGAGGTTGGACCACTGTCTGACTTATAATGTTTTTAGAGTCCCCCCCCTCCGTAACAAGGCCTGTAATCGGCATCCTTCCTCTCCAGGCAACAGAGGTGAGCTCTTTGTGATGTCATGTCCGTTGCTCCTCCACTTTCTCTGTGGAGGTTGGACCACTGTCTGACTTATAATGTTTTTAGAGATCCCGCCCCCCGTACAAGGCCTGTAAGCGGCATGCCTTCCTCACCAGGCAACAGAGGTGAGCTCTTTGTGATGTCATGTCCGTTGGTCTCCACTTTCTCTGTGGAGGTTGGACCACTGTCTGACTTATAATGTTTCTAGAGATCCCGCTCCCCATAACAAGGCCTGTAAGCGGAATGCCTTCCTCTCCAGGCAACAGAGGTGAGCTCTTTGTGATGTCATGTCCGTTGCTCTCCACTTTCTCTGTGGAGGTAGGCCCACTGTCTGATTATAATGTTTTTAGAGTCCCCCCCCCTCATAACAAGGCCTGTAAGCGGCATCGCTTCCTCTCCAGGCAACAGAGGTGAGCTCTTTGTGATGTCATGTCCGTTGCTCTCCACTTTCTCTGTGGAGGTTGGACCACTGTCTGACTTATAATGTTTTTAGAGATCCCCCCATAACAAGGCCTATAATCGGCATGCCTTCCTCTCCAGGCAACAGAGGTGAGCTCTTTGAGATGTCATGTCCGTTGCTCTCCACTTTCTCTGTGGAGGTAGGCCCACTGTCTGAATTATAATGTTTTTAGAGTCCCCCCCCTCCTTAACAAGGCGTGTAATCGGCATCCCTTCCTCTCCAGGCAACAGAGGTGAGCTCTTTGTGATGTCATGTCCGTTGCTCTCCACTTTCTCTGTGGAGGTTGGACCACTGTCTGACTTATAATGTTTTTAGAGATCCCGCCCCCCTCATAAAAAGGCCTGTAATCGGCATCCCTTCCTCTCCAGGCAACAGAGGTGAGCTCTTTGTGATGTAATGTCCGTTGCTCTCCACTTTCTCTGTGGAGGTAGGCCCACTGTCTGACTAATAATGTTTTTAGAGATCCCGCCCCCCCATAACAAGGCCTGTAAGCGGCATCCCTTCCTCTCCAGGCAACAGAGGTGAGCTCTTGTGATGTAATGTCCGTTGCTCTCCACTTTCTCTGTGAGGTAGGCCCACTGTCTGACTTATAATGTTTTTAGAGTCCAACCCCCCTCCTTAACAAGGCGTGTAATCGGCATCCCTTCCTCTCCAGGTAACAGAGGTGAGCTCTTTGTGATGTCATGTCCGTTGCTCTCCACTTTCTCTGTGGAGTAGGCCCACTGTCTGACTTATAATGTTTTTAAGAGTCCCCCCCCCCCTTAACAAGGCCTGTAAGCGGCATCCCTTCCTCTCCAGGCAACAGAGATGAGCTCTTTGTAATGTCATGTCCGTTGCTCTCCACTTTCTCTGTGGAGGTAGGTCCACTGTCTGAATTATAATGTTTTTAGAGTCCCCCCCCCTCATAACAAGACCTGTAAGCGGCATCCCTTCCTCTCCAGGCAACAGAGGTGAGCTCTTTGTGATGTCATGTCCGTTGCTCTCCACTTTCTCTGTGGAGGTAGGCCCACTGTCTGAATAATAATGTTTTTAGAGTCCCCCCCCTTCTTAACAAGGCGTGTAATCGGCATCCCTTCCTCTCCAGGCAACAGAGGTGAGCTCTTTGTGATGTCATGTCCGTTGCTCTCCACTTTCTCTGTGGAGGTATGCACACTGTGTGACTTATAATGTTTTAGAGATCCCCCCCCATAAACAAGGCCTGTAAGCGGCATCCCTTCCTCTCCAGGCAACAGAGGTGAGCTCTTTGTGATGTCATGTCCGTTGCTCTCCACTTTCTCTGTGGAGGTAGGCCCACTGTCCTGAATTATAATGTTTTTAGAGTCCCCCCCCCTCCTTAACAAGGCGTGTAATCGGCATCCTTCCTCTCAGGCAACAGAGGTGAGCTCTTTGTGATGTAAATGTCCGTTGCTCTCCACTTTCTGTGTGGAGGTAGGCCCACTGTCTGACTAATAATGTTTTTAGAGATCCCGCCCCCCATAACAAGGCCTGTAAGCGGCATCCCTTCCTCTCCAGGCAACAGAGGTGAGCTCTTTGTGATGTCATGTCCGTTGCTCTCCACTTTCTCTGTGGAGGTAGGCCCACTGTCTGACTAATAATGTTTTTAGAGATCCCGCCCCCCATAACAATGCCTGTAAGCGGCATCCCTTCCTCTCCAGGCAACAGAGGTGAGCTCTTTGTGATGTCATGTCCGTTGCTCTCCACTTTCTCTGTGGAGGTAGGCCCACTGTCTGACTAATAATGTTTTTTAGAGTCCCCCCCCCTCATAACAAGGCCTGTAAGCGGCATCCCTTCCTCTCCAGGCAACAGAGGTGAGCTCTTTGTGATGTCATGTCCGTTGCTCTCCACTTTCTCTGTGGAGGTAGGCCCACTGTCAGAATTATAAAGTTTTTAGAGTCCCCCCCCTCCTTAACAAGCGGTGTAATCGGCATCCCTTCCTCTCCAGGCAACAGAGGTGAGCTCTTTGTGATGTAATGTCCGTTGCTCTCCACTTTGTCTGTGGAGGTAGGCCCACTGTCTGACTAATAATGTTTTTAGAGATCCCGCCCCCCATAACAAGGCCTGTAAGCGGCATCCTTCCTCTCCAGGCAACAGAGGTGAGCTCTTTGTGATGTAATGTCCGTTGCTCTCCACTTTCTCTGTGGAGGTAGGCCCACTGTCTGACTTATAATGTTTTTAGAGTCCCCCCCCCCCTCCTTAACAAGGCATGTAATCGGCATCCCTTCCTCTCCTGGCAACAGAGGTGAGCTCTTTGTGATGTCATGTCCGTTGCTCTCCACTTTCTCTGTGGAGATAGGCCCACTGTCTGACTTATAATGTTTTAGAGTCCCCCCCCCCCCTTAACAAGGCCTGTAAGCGGCATCCCCTTCCTCTCCAGGCAACAGAGGTGAGCTCTTGTAATGTCATGTCTGTTGCTCTCCACTTTCTCTGTGGAGGTAGGTCCACTGTCTGAATTATAATGTTTTTAGAGTCCCCCCCCCCCTCATAACAAGACCTGTAAGCGGCATCCCTTCCTCTCCAGGCAACAGAGGTGAGCTCTTTGTGATGTCAAGTCCGTTGCTCTCCACTTTCTCTGTGGAGGTAGGCCCACTGTCTGAATTATAAGGTTTAGAGTCCCCCCCCTCCTTAACAAGGCGTGTAATCGGCATCCCTTCCTCTCCAGGCAACAGAGGTGAGCTCTTTGTGATGTCATCTCCGTTGCTCTCCCACTTTCTCTGTGGAGGTATGCACACTGTGTGACTTATAATGTTTTTAGAGATCCCCCCCCCATAACAAGGCCTGTATGCGGCATCCCTTCTCTCCAGGCAACAGAGGTGAGCTCTTTGTGATGTCATGTCCGTTGCTCTCCACTTTCTCTGTGGAGGTAGGCCCACTGTCTGAATTATAATGTTTTTAGAGTCCCCCCCCCCTCCTTAACAAGGCGTGTAATCGGCATCCCTTCCTCTCCAGGCAACAGAGGTGAGCTCTTTGTGATGTAATGTCCGTTGCTCTCCACTTTCTCTGTGGAGGTAGGCCCACTGTCTGACTAATAATGTTTTTAGAGATCCCGCCCCCCATAACAAGGCCTGTAAGCGGCATCCCTTCCTCTCCAGGCAACAGAGGTGAGCTCTTTGTGATGTCATGTCCGTTGCTCTCCACTTTCTCTGTGGAGGTAGGCCCACTGTCTGAATTATAATGTTTTTAGAGATCCCGCCCCCCATAACAAGGTCTGTAAGCGGCATCCCTTCCTCTCCAGGCAACAGAGGTGAGCTCTTTGTGATGTCATGTCCGTTGCTCTCCACTTTCTCTGTGGAGGTAGGCCCACTGTCTGACTAATAATGTTTTTAGAGATCCCGCCCCCCATAACAAGGCCTGTAAGCGGCATCCCTTCCTCTCCAGGCAACAGAGGTGAGCTCTTTGTGATGTCATGTCCGTTGCTCTCCACTTTCTCTGTGGAGGTAGGCCCACTGTCTGAATTATAATGTTTTTAGAGTCCCCACCCCTCATAACAAGGCCTGTAAGCGGCATCCCTTCCTCTCCAGGCAACAGAGGTGAGCTCTTTGTGATGTCATGTCCGTTGCTCTCCACTTTCTCTGTGGAGGTAGGCCCACTGTCTGAATTATAATGTTTTTAGAGTCCCCCCCCCTCCTTAACAAGGCGTGTAATCGGCATCCCTTCCTCTCCAGGCAACAGAGGTGAGCTCTTTGTGATGTAATGTCGGTTGCTCTCCACTTTCTCTGTGGAGGTAGGCCCACTGTCTGACTAATAATGTTTTTAGAGATCCCCGCCCCCCATAACAAGGCCTGTAAGCGGCATCCCTTCCTCTCCAGGCAACAGAGGTGAGCTCTTTGTGATGTCATGTCCGTTGCTCTCCACTTTCTCTGTGGAGGTAGGCCCACTGTCTGAATTATAATGTTTTTAGAGTCCCCCCCCCCTCCTTAACAAGGCGTGTAATCGGCATCCCTTCCTCTCCAGGCAACAGAGGTGAGCTCTTTGTGATGTAATGTCCGTTGCTCTCCACTTTCTCTGTGGAGGTAGGCCCACTGTCTGACTAATAATGTTTTTAGAGATCCCGCCCCCCATAACAAGGCCTGTAAGCGGCATCCCTTCCTCTCCAGGCAACAGAGGTGAGCTCTTTGTGATGTCATGTCCGTTGCTCTCCACTTTCTCTGTGGAGGTAGGCCCACTGTCTGAATTATAATGTTTTTAGAGATCCCGCCCCCCATAACAAGGTCTGTAAGCGGCATCCCTTCCTCTCCAGGCAACAGAGGTGAGCTCTTTGTGATGTCATGTCCGTTGCTCTCCACTTTCTCTGTGGAGGTAGGCCCACTGTCTGACTAATAATGTTTTTAGAGATCCCGCCCCCCATAACAAGGCCTGTAAGCGGCATCCCTTCCTCTCCAGGCAACAGAGGTGAGCTCTTTGTGATGTCATGTCCGTTGCTCTCCACTTTCTCTGTGGAGGTAGGCCCACTGTCTGAATTATAATGTTTTTAGAGTCCCCACCCCTCATAACAAGGCCTGTAAGCGGCATCCCTTCCTCTCCAGGCAACAGAGGTGAGCTCTTTGTGATGTCATGTCCGTTGCTCTCCCACTTTCTCTGTGGAGGTAGGTCCACTGTCTGAATTATAATGTTTTTAGAGTCCCCCCCCCTCATAACAAGGCCTGTAAGCGGCATCCCTTCCTCTCCAGGCAACAGAGGTGAGCTCTTTGTGATGTCATGTCCGTTGCTCTCCACTTTCTCTGTGGAGGTAGGCCCACTGTCTGAATTATAATGTTTTTAGAGTCCCCCCCCCTCCTTAACAAGGCGTGTAATCGGCATGCCTTCCTCTCCAGGCAACAGAGTTGAGCTCTTTGTGATGTAATGTCCGTTGCTCTCCACTTTCTCTGTGGAGGTTGGACCACTGTCTGACTAATAATGTTTTTAGAGTCCCCCCCCCCCTTAACAAGGCCTGTAAGCGGCATCCCTTCCTCTCCAGGCAACAGAGGTGAGCTCTTTGTGATGTCATGTCCGTTGCTCTCCACTTTCTCTGTGGAGGTAGGCCCACTGTCTGACTAATAATGTTTTTAGAGTCCCCCCCCCTCATAACAAGGCCTGTAAGCGGCATCCCTTCCTCTCCAGGCAACAGAGGTGAGCTCTTTGTGATGTCATGTCCGTTGCTCTCCACTTTCTCTGTGGAGGTAGGCCCACTGTCTGAATTATAATGTTTTTAGAGTCCCCCCCCTCCTTAACAAGGCGTGTAATCGGCATCCCTTCCTCTCCAGGCAACAGAGGTGAGCTCTTTGTGATGTAATGTCCGTTGCTCTCCACTTTGTCTGTGGAGGTAGGCCCACTGTCTGACTAATAATGTTTTTAGAGATCCCGCCCCCCATAACAAGGCCTGTAAGCGGCATCCCTTCCTCTCCAGGCAACAGAGGTGAGCTCTTTGTGATGTAATGTCCGTTGCTCTCCACTTTCTCTGTGGAGGTAGGCCCACTGTCTGACTCATAATGTTTTTAGAGTCCCCCCCCCCTCCTTAACAAGGCGTGTAATCGGCATCCCTTCCTCTCCAGGCAACAGAGGTGAGCTCTTTGTGATGTCATGTCCGTTGCTCTCCACTTTCTCTGTGGAGATAGGCCCACTGTCTGACTTATAATGTTTTTAGAGTCCTCCCCCCCTTAACAAGGCCTGTAAGCGGCATCCCTTCCTCTCCAGGCAACAGAGGTGAGCTCTTTGTAATGTCATGTCTGTTGCTCTCCACTTTCTCTGTGGAGGTAGGTCCACTGTCTGAATTATAATGTTTTTAGAGTCCCCCCCCTCATAACAAGGCCTTTAAGCGGCATCCCTTCCTCTCCAGGCAACAGAGGTGAGCTCTTTGTGATGTCATGTCCGTTTCTCTCCACTTTCTCTGTGGAGGTAGGCCCACTGTCTGAATTATAATGTTTTTAGAGTTCCCCCCCCCTCCTTAACAAGGCGTGTAATCGGCATGCCTTCCTCTCCAGGCAACAGAGGTGAGCTCTTTGTGATGTCATGTCCGTTGCTCTCCACTTTCTCTGTGGAGGTTGGACCACTGTCTGACTTATAATGTTTTTAGAGATCCCGCCCCCCTCATAAAAAGGCCTGTAAGCGGCATCCCTTCCTCTCCAGGCAACAGAGGTGAGCTCTTTGTGATGTAATGTCCGTTGCTCTCCACTTTCTCTGTGGAGGTAGGCCCACTGTCTGAATTATAAGGTTTTAGAGTCCCCCCCCCTCCTTAACAAGGCGTGTAATCGGCATCCCTTCCTCTCCAGGCAACAGAGGTGAGCTCTTTGTGATGTCATCTCCGTTGCTCTCCACTTTCTCTGTGGAGGTATGCACACTGTGTGACTTATAATGTTTTTAGAGATCCCCCCCCCCATAACAAGGCCTGTAAGCGGCATCCCTTCCTCTCCAGGCAACAGAGGTGAGCTCTTTGTGATGTCATCTCCGTTGCTCTCCACTTTCTCTGTGGAGGTAGGCCCACTGTCTGAATTATAATGTTTTTAGAGTCCCCCCCCCCTCCTTAACAAGGCGTGTAATCGGCATCCCTTCCTCTCCAGGCAACAGAGGTGAGCTCTTTGTGATGTAATGTCCGTTGCTCTCCACTATCTCTGTGGAGGTAGGCCCACTGTCTGACTAATAATGTTTTTAGAGATCCCGCCCCCCATAACAAGGCCTGTAAGCGGCATCCCTTACTCTCCAGGCAACAGAGGTGAGCTCTTTGTGATGTCATGTCCGTTGCTCTCCACTTTCTCTGTGGAGGTAGGCCGACTGTCTGAATTATAATGTTTTTAGAGATCCCGCCCCCCATAACAAGGTCTGTAAGCGGCATCCCTTCCTCTCCAGGCAACAGAGGTGAGCTCTTTGTGATGTCATGTCCGTTGCTCTCCACTTTCTCTGTGGAGGTAGGCCCACTGTCTGACTAATAATGTTTTTAGAGATCCCGCCCCCCATAACAAGGCCTGTAAGCGGCATCCCTTCCTCTCCAGGCAACAGAGGTGAGCTCTTTGTGATGTCATGTCCGTTGCTCTCCACTTTCTCTGTGGAGGTAGGCCCACTGTCTGAATTATAATGTTTTTAGAGGTCCCGCCCCCCATAACAAGGTCTGTAAGCGGCATCCCTTCCTCTCCAGGCAACAGAGGTGAGCTCTTTGTGATGTCATGTCCGTTGCTCTCCACTTTCTCTGTGGAGGTAGGCCCACTGTCTGACTAATAATGTTTTTAGAGATCCCGCCCCCCATAACAAGGCCTGTAAGCGGCATCCCTTCCTCTCCAGGCAACAGAGGTGAGCTCTTTGTGATGTCATGTCCGTTGCTCTCCACTTTCTCTGTGGAGGTAGGCCCACTGTCTGAATTATAATGTTTTTAGAGTCCCCCCCCCTCCTTAACAAGGCGTGTAATCGGCATCCCTTCCTCTCCAGGCAACAGAGGTGAGCTCTTTGTGATGTAATGTCGGTTGCTCTCCACTTTCTCTGTGGAGGTAGGCCCACTGTCTGACTAATAATGTTTTTAGAGATCCCGCCCCCCATAACAAGGCCTGTAAGCGGCATCCCTTCCTCTCCAGGCAACAGAGGTGAGCTCTTTGTGATGTGATGTCCGTTGCTCTCCACTTTCTCTGTGGAGGTAGGCCCACTGTCTGACTTATAATGTTTTTAGAGTCCCCCCCCCCCCTCCTTAACAAGGCGTGTAATCGGCATCCCTTCCTCTCCAGGCAACAGAGGTGAGCTCTTTGTGATGTCATGTCCGTTGCTCTCCACTTTCTCTGTGGAGGTAGGCCCACTGTCTGACTTATAATGTTTTTAGAGTCCCCCCCCCCCTTAACAAGGCCTGTAAGCGGCATCCCTTCCTCTCCAGGCAACAGAGGTGAGCTCTTTGTAATGTCATGTCCGTTGCTCTCCACTTTCTCTGTGGAGGTAGGTCCACTGTCTGAATTATAATGTTTTTAGAGTCCCCCCCCACTCATAACAAGGCCTGTAAGCGGCATCCCTTCCTCTCCAGGCAACAGAGGTGAGCTCTTTGTGATGTCATGTCCGTTGCTCTCCACTTTCTCTGTGGAGGTAGGCCCACTGTCTGAATTATAATGTTTTTAGAGTCCCCCCCCCTCCTTAACAAGGCGTGTAATCGGCATGCCTTCCTCTCCAGGCAACAGAGTTGAGCTCTTTGTGATGTAATGTCCGTTGCTCTCCACTTTCTCTGTGGAGGTTGGACCACTGTCTGACTAATAATGTTTTTAGAGTCCCCCCCCCCCCTTAACAAGGCCTGTAAGCGGCATCCCTTCCTCTCCAGGCAACAGAGGTGAGCTCTTTGTGATGTCATGTCCGTTGCTCTCCACTTTCTCTGTGGAGGTAGGCCCACTGTCTGACTAATAATGTTTTTAGAGTCCCCCCCCTCATAACAAGGCCTGTAAGCGGCATCCCTTCCTCTCCAGGCAACAGAGGTGAGCTCTTTGTGATGTCATGTCCGTTGCTCTCCACTTTCTCTGTGGAGGTAGGCCCACTGTCTGAATTATAATGTTTTTAGAGTCCCCCCCCTCCTTAACAAGGCGTGTAATCGGCATCCCTTCCTCTCCAGGCAACAGAGGTGAGCTCTTTGTGGATGTAATGTCCGTTGCTCTCCACTTTGTCTGTGGAGGTAGGCCCACTGTCTGACTAATAATGTTTTTAGAGATCCCGCCCCCCATAACAAGGCCTGTAAGCGGCATCCCTTCCTCTCCAGGCAACAGAGGTGAGCTCTTTGTGATGTAATGTCCGTTGCTCTCCACTTTCTCTGTGGAGGTAGGCCCACTGTCTGACTTATAATGTTTTTAGAGTCCCCCCCCCCTCCTTAACAAGGCGTGTAATCGGCATCCCTTCCTCTCCAGGCAACAGAGGTGAGCTCTTTGTGATGTCATGTCCGTTGCTCTCCACTTTCTCTGTGGAGATAGGCCCACTGTCTGACTTATAATGTTATTAGAGTCCCCCCCCCCCTTAACAAGGCCTGTAAGCGGCATCCCTTCCTCTCCAGGCAACAGAGGTGAGCTCTTTGTAATGTCATGTCTGTTGCTCTCCACTTTCTCTGTGGAGGTAGGTCCACTGTCTGAATTATAATGTTTTTAGAGTCCCCCCCCTCATAACAAGGCCTTTAAGCGGCATCCCTTCCTCTCCAGGCAACAGAGGTGAGCTCTTTGTGATGTCATGTCCGTTTCTCTCCACTTTCTCTGTGGAGGTAGGCCCACTGTCTGAATTATAATGTTTTTAGAGTCCCCCCCCCCTCCTTAACAAGGCGTGTAATCGGCATGCCTTCCTCTCCAGGCAACAGAGGTGAGCTCTTTGTGATGTCATGTCCGTTGCTCTCCACTTTCTCTGTGGAGGTTGGACGACTGTCTGACTTATAATGTTTTTAGAGATCCCGCCCCCCTCATAAAAAGGCCTGTAAGCGGCATCCCTTCCTCTCCAGGCAACAGAGGTGAGCTCTTTGTGATGTAATGTCCGTTGCTCTCCACTTTCTCTGTGGAGGTAGGCCCACTGTCTGACTTATAATGTTTTTAGAGTCCCCCCCCCCCCTTAACAAGGCCTGTAAGCGGCATCCCTTCCTCTCCAGGCAACAGAGGTGAGCTCTTTGTGATGTCATGTCCGTTGCTCTCCACTTTCTCTGTGGAGGTAGGCCCACTGTCTGAATTATAAGGTTTTAGAGTCCCCCCCCTCCTTAACAAGGCGTGTAATCGGCATCCCTTCCTCTCCAGGCAACAGAGGTGAGCTCTTTGTGATGTCATCTCCGTTGCTCTCCACTTTCTCTGTGGAGGTATGCACACTGTGTGACTTATAATGTTTTTAGAGATCCCCCCCCCATAACAAGGCCTGTAAGCGGCATCCCTTCCTCTCCAGGCAACAGAGGTGAGCTCTTTGTGATGTCATGTCCGTTGCTCTCCACTTTCTCTGTGGAGGTAGGCCCACTGTCTGAATTATAATGTTTTTAGAGTCCCCCCCCCTCCTTAACAAGGCGTGTAATCGGCATCCCTTCCTCTCCAGGCAACAGAGGTGAGCTCTTTGTGATGTAATGTCCGTTGCTCTCCACTTTCTCTGTGGAGGTAGGCCCACTGTCTGACTAATAATGTTTTTAGAGATCCCGCCCCCCATAACAAGGCCTGTAAGCGGCATCCCTTCCTCTCCAGGCAACAGAGGTGAGCTCTTTGTGATGTCATGTCCGTTGCTCTCCACTTTCTCTGTGGAGGTAGGCCCACTGTCTGAATTATAATGTTTTTAGAGATCCCGCCCCCCATAACAAGGTCTGTAAGCGGCATCCCTTCCTCTCCAGGCAACAGAGGTGAGCTCTTTGTGATGTCATGTCCGTTGCTCTCCACTTTCTCTGTGGAGGTAGGCCCACTGTCTGACTAATAATGTTTTTAGAGATCCCACCCCCCATAACAAGGCCTGTAAGCGGCATCCCTTCCTCTCCAGGCAACAGAGGTGAGCTCTTTGTGATGTCATGTCCGTTGCTCTCCACTTTCTCTGTGGAGGTAGGCCCACTGTCTGAATTATAATGTTTTTAGAGTCCCCCCCCTCATAACAAGGCCTGTAAGCGGCATCCCTTCCTCTCCAGGCAACAGAGGTGAGCTCTTTGTGATGTCATGTCCGTTGCTCTCCACTTTCTCTGTGGAGGTAGGCCCACTGTCTGAATTATAATGTTTTTAGAGTCCCCCCCCCTCCTTAACAAGGCGTGTAATCGGCATGCCTTCCTCTCCAGGCAACAGAGGTGAGCTCTTTGTGATGTCATCTCCGTTGCTCTCCACTTTCTCTGTGGAGGTATGCACACTTTGTGACTTATAATGTTTTTAGAGATCCCCCCCCCATAACAAGGCCTGTAAGCGGCATCCCTTCCTCTCCAGGCAACAGAGGTGAGCTCTTTGTGATGTCATGTCCGTTGCTCTCCACTTTCTTTGTGGAGGTAGGCCCACTGTCTGAATTATAATGTTTTTAGAGTCCCCCCCCCCTCCTTAACAAGGCGTGTAATCGGCATCCCTTCCTCTCCAGGCAACAGAGGTGAGCTCTTTGTGATGTCATGTCCGTTGCTCTCCACTTTCTCTGTGGAGGTAGGCCCACTGTCTGAATTATAATGTTTTTAGAGATCCCGCCCCCCATAACAAGGCCTGTAAGCGGCATCCCTTCCTCTCCAGGCAACAGAGGTGAGCTCTTTGTGATGTCATGTCCGTTGCTCTCCACTTTCTCTGTGGAGGTAGGCCCACTGTCTGAATTATAATGTTTTTAGAGATCCCGCCCCCCATAACAAGGTCTGTAAGCGGCATCCCTTCCTCTCCAGGCATCAGAGGTGAGCTCTTTGTGATGTCATGTCCGTTGCTCTCCACTTTCTCTGTGGAGGTAGGCCCACTGTCTAACTAATAATGTTTTTAGAGATCCCGCCCCCCATAACAAGGCCTGTAAGCGGCATCCCTTCCTCTCCAGGCAACAGAGGTGAGCTCTTTGTGATGTCATGTCCGTTGCTCTCCACTTTCTCTGTGGAGGTAGGCCCACTGTCTGAATTATAATGTTTTTAGAGTCCCCCCCCTCATAACAAGGCCTGTAAGCGGCATCCCTTCCTCTCCAGGCAACAGAGGTGAGCTCTTTGTGATGTCATGTCCGTTGCTCTCCACTTTCTCTGTGGAGGTAGGCCCACTGTCTGAATTATAATGTTTTTAGAGTCCCCCCCCCTCCTTAACAAGGCGTGTAATCGGCATGCCTTCCTCTCCAGGCAACAGAGTTGAGCTCTTTGTGATGTAATGTCCGTTGCTCTCCACTTTCTCTGTGGAGGTTGGACCACTGTCTGACTTATAATGTTTTTAGAGTCCCCCCCCCCCCTTAACAAGGCCTGTAATCGGCATCCCTTCCTCTCCAGGCAACAGAGGTGAGCTCTTTGTGATGTCATGTCCGTTGCTCTCCACTTTCTCTGTGGAGGTTGGACCACTGTCTGACTTATAATGTTTTTAGAGTCCCCCCCCCCCCTTAACAAGGCCTGTAATCGGCATCCCTTCCTCTCCAGGCAACAGAGGTGAGCTCTTTGTGATGTCATGTCCGTTGGTCTCCACTTTCTGTGTGGAGGTTGGACCACTGTCTGACTTATAATGTTTTTAGAGTCCCCCCCCTCCTTAACAAGGCCTGTAATCGGCATCCCTTCCTCTCCAGGCAACAGAGGTGAGCTCTTTGTGATGTCATGTCCGTTGCTCTCCACTTTCTCTGTGGAGATAGGCCCACTGTCTGACTTATAATGTTTTTAGATTCCCCCCCCCCTTAACAAGGCCTGTAAGCGGCATCCCTTCCTCTCCAGGCAACAGAGGTGAGCTCTTTGTAATGTCATGTCTGTTGCTCTCCACTTTCTCTGTGGAGGTAGGTCCACTGTCTGAATTATAATGTTTTTAGAGTCCCCCCCCTCATAACAAGGCCTTTAAGCGGCATCCCTTCCTCTCCAGGCAACAGAGGTGAGCTCTTTGTGATGTCATGTCCGTTGCTCTCCACTTTCTCTGTGGAGGTAGGCCCACTGTCTGAATTATAATGTTTTTAGAGTCCCCCCCCCCCTCCTTAACAAGGCGTGTAATCGGCATGCCTTCCTCTCCAGGCAACAGAGGTGAGCTCTTTGTGATGTCATGTCCGTTGCTCTCCACTTTCTCTGTGGAGGTTGGACCACTGTCTGACTTATAATGTTTTTAGAGATCCCGCCCCCCTCATAAAAAGGCCTGTAAGCGGCATCCCTTCCTCTCCAGGCAACAGAGGTGAGCTCTTTGTGATGTAATGTCCGTTGCTCTCCACTTTCTCTGTGGAGGTAGGCCCACTGTCTGACTTATAATGTTTTTAGAGTCCCCCCCCCCCCTTAACAAGGCCTGTAAGCGGCATCCCTTCCTCTCCAGGCAACAGAGGTGAGCTCTTTGTAATGTCATGTCCGTTGCTCTCCACTTTCTCTGTGGAGGTAGGTCCACTGTCTGAATTATAATGTTTTTAGAGTCCCCCCCCCTCATAACAAGACCTGTAAGCGGCATCCCTTCCTCTCCAGGCAACAGAGGTGAGCTCTTTGTGATGTCATGTCCGTTGCTCTCCACTTTCTCTGTGGAGGTAGGCCCACTGTCTGAATTATAAGGTTTTAGAGTCCCCCCCCTCCTTAACAAGGCGTATAATCGGCATCCCTTCCTCTCCAGGCAACAGAGGTGAGCTCTTTGTGATGTCATCTCCGTTGCTCTCCACTTTCTCTGTGGAGGTATGCACACTGTGTGACTTATAATGTTTTTAGAGATCCCCCCCCCATAACAAGGCCTGTAAGCGGCATCCCTTCCTCTCCAGGCAACAGAGGTGAGCTCTTTGTGATGTCATGTCCGTTGCTCTCCACTTTCTCTGTGGAGGTAGGCCCACTGTCTGACTAATAATGTTTTTAGAGTCCCCCCCCTCATAACAAGGCCTGTAAGCGGCATCCCTTCCTCTCCAGGCAACAGAGGTGAGCTCTTTGTGATGTCATGTCCGTTGCTCTCCACTTTCTCTGTGGAGGTAGGCCCACTGTCTGAATTATAATGTTTTTAGAGTCCCCCCCCCTCCTTAACAAGGCGTGTAATCGGCATCCCTTCCTCTCCAGGCAACAGAGGTGAGCTCTTTGTGATGTAATGTCCGTTGCTCTCCACTTTCTCTGTGGAGGTAGGCCCACTGTCTGACTAATAATGTTTTTAGAGATCCCGCCCCCCATAACAAGGCCTGTAAGCGGCATCCCTTCCTCTCCAGGCAACAGAGGTGAGCTCTTTGTGATGTCATGTCCGTTGCTCTCCACTTTCTCTGTGGAGGTAGGCCCACTGTCTGAATTATAATGTTTTTAGAGATCCCGCCCCCCATAACAAGGTCTGTAAGCGGCATCCCTTCCTCTCCAGGCAACAGAGGTGAGCTCTTTGTGATGTCATGTCCGTTGCTCTCCACTTTCTCTGTGGAGGTAGGCCCACTGTCTGACTAATAATGTTTTTAGAGATCCCGCCCCCCATAACAAGGCCTGTAAGCGGCATCCCTTCCTCTCCAGGCAACAGAGGTGAGCTCTTTGTGATGTCATGTCCGTTGCTCTCCACTTTCTCTGTGGAGGTAGGCCCACTGTCTGAATTATAATGTTTTTAGAGTCCCCCCCCTCATAACAAGGCCTGTAAGCGGCATCCCTTCCTCTCCAGGCAACAGAGGTGAGCTCTTTGTGATGTCATGTCCGTTGCTCTCCACTTTCTCTGTGGAGGTAGGCCCACTGTCTGAATTATAATGTTTTTAGAGTCCCCCCCCCCTCCTTAACAAGGCGTGTAATCGGCATGCCTTCCTCTCCAGGCAACAGAGGTGAGCTCTTTGTGATGTCATCTCCGTTGCTCTCCACTTTCTCTGTGGAGGTATGCACACTGTGTGACTTATAATGTTTTTAGAGATCCCCCCCCCATAACAAGGCCTGTAAGCGGCATCCCTTCCTCTCCAGGCAACAGAGGTGAGCTCTTTGTGATGTCATGTCCGTTGCTCTCCACTTTCTCTGTGGAGGTAGGCCCACTGTCTGAATTATAATGTTTTTAGAGTCCCCCCCCCCTCCTTAACAAGGCGTGTAATCGGCATCCCTTCCTCTCCAGGCAACAGAGGTGAGCTCTTTGTGATGTAATGTCCGTTGCTCTCCACTTTCTCTGTGGAGGTAGGCCCACTGTCTGACTAATAATGTTTTTAGAGATCCCGCCCCCCATAACAAGGCCTGTAAGCGGCATCCCTTCCTCTCCAGGCAACAGAGGTGAGCTCTTTGTGATGTCATCTCCGTTGCTCTCCACTTTCTCTGTGGAGGTAGGCCCACTGTCTGAATTATAATGTTTTTAGAGATCCCGCCCCCCATAACAAGGTCTGTAAGCGGCATCCCTTCCTCTCCAGGCATCAGAGGTGAGCTCTTTGTGATGTCATGTCCGTTGCTCTCCACTTTCTCTGTGGAGGTAGGCCCACTGTCTAACTAATAATGTTTTTAGAGATCCCGCCCCCCATAACAAGGCCTGTAAGCGGCATCCCTTCCTCTCCAGGCAACAGAGGTGAGCTCTTTGTGATGTCATGTCCGTTGCTCTCCACTTTCTCTGTGGAGGTAGGCCCACTGTCTGAATTATAATGTTTTTAGAGTCCCCCCCCTCATAACAAGGCCTGTAAGCGGCATCCCTTCCTCTCCAGGCAACAGAGGTGAGCTCTTTGTGATGTCATGTCCGTTGCTCTCCACTTTCTCTGTGGAGGTAGGCCCACTGTCTGAATTATAATGTTTTTAGAGTCCCCCCCCTCCTTAACAAGGCGTGTAATCGGCATGCCTTCCTCTCCAGGCAACAGAGTTGAGCTCTTTGTGATGTAATGTCCGTTGCTCTCCACTTTCTCTGTGGAGGTTGGACCACTGTCTGACTTATAATGTTTTTAGAGTCCCCCCCCCCCTTAACAAGGCCTGTAATCGGCATCCCTTCCTCTCCAGGCAACAGAGGTGAGCTCTTTGTGATGTCATGTCCGTTGCTCTCCACTTTCTCTGTGGAGGTTGGACCACTGTCTGACTTATAATGTTTTTAGAGTCCCCCCCCCCCCTTAACAAGGCCTGTAATCGGCATCCCTTCCTCTCCAGGCAACAGAGGTGAGCTCTTTGTGATGTCATGTCCGTTGGTCTCCACTTTCTGTGTGGAGGTTGGACCACTGTCTGACTTATAATGTTTTTAGAGTCCCCCCCCTCCTTAACAAGGCCTGTAATCGGCATCCCTTCCTCTCCAGGCAACAGAGGTGAGCTCTTTGTGATGTCATGTCCGTTGCTCTCCACTTTCTCTGTGGAGATAGGCCCACTGTCTGACTTATAATGTTTTTAGATTCCCCCCCCCCTTAACAAGGCCTGTAAGCGGCATCCCTTCCTCTCCAGGCAACAGAGGTGAGCTCTTTGTAATGTCATGTCTGTTGCTCTCCACTTTCTCTGTGGAGGTAGGTCCACTGTCTGAATTATAATGTTTTTAGAGTCCCCCCCCTCATAACAAGGCCTTTAAGCGGCATCCCTTCCTCTCCAGGCAACAGAGGTGAGCTCTTTGTGATGTCATGTCCGTTGCTCTCCACTTTCTCTGTGGAGGTAGGCCCACTGTCTGAATTATAATGTTTTTAGAGTCCCCCCCCCCTCCTTAACAAGGCGTGTAATCGGCATGCCTTCCTCTCCAGGCAACAGAGGTGAGCTCTTTGTGATGTCATGTCCGTTGCTCTCCACTTTCTCTGTGGAGGTTGGACCACTGTCTGACTTATAATGTTTTTAGAGATCCCGCCCCCCTCATAAAAAGGCCTGTAAGCGGCATCCCTTCCTCTCCAGGCAACAGAGGTGAGCTCTTTGTGATGTAATGTCCGTTGCTCTCCACTTTCTCTGTGGAGGTAGGCCCACTGTCTGAATTATAAGGTTTTAGAGTCCCCCCCCTCCTTAACAAGGCGTGTAATCGGCATCCCTTCCTCTCCAGGCAACAGAGGTGAGCTCTTTGTGATGTCATCTCCGTTGCTCTCCACTTTCTCTGTGGAGGTAGGTCCACTGTCTGAATTATAATGTTTTTAGAGTCCCCCCCCCTCATAACAAGACCTGTAAGCGGCATCCCTTCCTCTCCAGGCAACAGAGGTGAGCTCTTTGTGATGTCATGTCCGTTGCTCTCCACTTTCTCTGTGGAGGTAGGCCCACTGTCTGAATTATAAGGTTTTAGAGTCCCCCCCCTCCTTAACAAGGCGTGTAATCGGCATCCCTTCCTCTCCAGGCAACAGAGGTGAGCTCTTTGTGATGTCATCTCCGTTGCTCTCCACTTTCTCTGTGGAGGTATGCACACTGTGTGACTTATAATGTTTTTAGAGATCCCCCCCCCATAACAAGGCCTGTAAGCGGCATCCCTTCCTCTCCAGGCAACAGAGGTGAGCTCTTTGTGATGTCATGTCCGTTGCTCTCCACTTTCTCTGTGGAGGTAGGCCCACTGTCTGAATTATAATGTTTTTAGAGTCCCCCCCCCTCCTTAACAAGGCGTGTAATCGGCATCCCTTCCTCTCCAGGCAACAGAGGTGAGCTCTTTGTGATGTCATGTCCGTTGCTCTCCACTTTCTCTGTGGAGGTAGGCCCACTGTCTGACTAATAATGTTTTTAGAGATCCCGCCCCCCATAACAAGTCCTGTAAGCGGCATCCCTTCCTCTCCAGGCAACAGAGGTGAGCTCTTTGTGATGTCATGTCCGTTGCTCTCCACTTTCTCTGTGGAGGTAGGCCCACTGTCTGAATTATAATGTTTTTAGAGTCCCCCCCCCCTCATAACAAGGCCTGTAAGCGGCATCCCTTCCTCTCCAGGCAACAGAGGTGAGCTCTTTGTGATGTCATGTCCGTTGCTCTCCACTTTCTCTGTGGAGGTAGGCCCACTGTCTGAATTATAATGTTTTTAGAGTCCCCCCCCCCTCCTTAACAAGGCGTGTAATCGGCATGCCTTCCTCTCCAGGCAACAGAGGTGAGCTCTTTGTGATGTCATGTCCGTTGCTCTCCACTTTCTCTGTGGAGGTTGGACCACTGTCTGACTTATAATGTTTTTAGAGATCCCGCCCCCCTCATAAAAAGGCCTGTAAGCGGCATCCCTTCCTCTCCAGGCAACAGAGGTGAGCTCTTTGTGATGTAATGTCCGTTGCTCTCCACTTTCTCTGTGGAGGTAGGCCCACTGTCTGACTTATAATGTTTTTAGAGTCCCCCCCCCCTTAACAAGGCCTGTAAGCGGCATCCCTTCCTCTCCAGGCAACAGAGGTGAGCTCTTTGTGATGTCATGTCCGTTGCTCTCCACTTTCTCTGTGGAGGTAGGCCCACTGTCTGAATTATAAGGTTTTAGAGTCCCCCCCCTCCTTAACAAGGCGTGTAATCGGCATCCCTTCCTCTCCAGGCAACAGAGGTGAGCTCTTTGTGATGTCATCTCCGTTGCTCTCCACTTTCTCTGTGGAGGTATGCACACTGTGTGACTTATAATGTTTTTAGAGATCCCCCCCCCATAACAAGGCCTGTAAGCGGCATCCCTTCCTCTCCAGGCAACAGAGGTGAGCTCTTTGTGATGTCATGTCCGTTGCTCTCCACTTTCTCTGTGGAGGTAGGCCCACTGTCTGAATTATAATGTTTTTAGAGTCCCCCCCCCTCCTTAACAAGGCGTGTAATCGGCATCCCTTCCTCTCCAGGCAACAGAGGTGAGCTCTTTGTGATGTAATGTCCGTTGCTCTCCACTTTCTCTGTGGAGGTAGGCCCACTGTCTGACTAATAATGTTTTTAGAGATCCCGCCCCCCATAACAAGGCCTGTAAGCGGCATCCCTTCCTCTCCAGGCAACAGAGGTGAGCTCTTTGTGATGTCATGTCCGTTGCTCTCCACTTTCTCTGTGGAGGTAGGCCCACTGTCTGAATTATAATGTTTTTAGAGATCCCGCCCCCCATAACAAGGTCTGTAAGCGGCATCCCTTCCTCTCCAGGCAACAGAGGTGAGCTCTTTGTGATGTCATGTCCGTTGCTCTCCACTTTCTCTGTGGAGGTAGGCCCACTGTCTGACTAATAATGTTTTTAGAGATCCCGCCCCCCATAACAAGGCCTGTAAGCGGCATCCCTTCCTCTCCAGGCAACAGAGGTGAGCTCTTTGTGATGTCATGTCCGTTGCTCTCCACTTTCTCTGTGGAGGTAGGCCCACTGTCTGAATTATAATGTTTTTAGAGTCCCCCCCCCTCATAACAAGGCCTGTAAGCGGCATCCCTTCCTCTCCAGGCAACAGAGGTGAGCTCTTTGTGATGTCATGTCCGTTGCTCTCCACTTTCTCTGTGGAGGTAGGCCCACTGTCTGAATTATAATGTTTTTAGAGTCCCCCCCCCTCCTTAACAAGGCGTGTAATCGGCATGCCTTCCTCTCCAGGCAACAGAGGTGAGCTCTTTGTGATGTCATCTCCGTTGCTCTCCACTTTCTCTGTGGAGGTATGCACACTGTGTGACTTATAATGTTTTTAGAGATCCCCCCCCCATAACAAGGCCTGTAAGCGGCATCCCTTCCTCTCCAGGCAACAGAGGTGAGCTCTTTGTGATGTCATGTCCGTTGCTCTCCACTTTCTCTGTGGAGGTAGGCCCACTGTCTGAATTATAATGTTTTTAGAGTCCCCCCCCCCTCCTTAACAAGGCGTGTAATCGGCATCCCTTCCTCTCCAGGCAACAGAGGTGAGCTCTTTGTGATGTAATGTCCGTTGCTCTCCACTTTCTCTGTGGAGGTAGGCCCACTGTCTGACTAATAATGTTTTTAGAGATCCCGCCCCCCTCATAAAAAGGCCTGTAAGCGGCATCCCTTCCTCTCCAGGCAACAGAGGTGAGCTCTTTGTGATGTCATGTCCGTTGCTCTCCACTTTCTCTGTGGAGGTAGGCCCACTGTCTGAATTATAATGTTTTTAGAGATCCCGCCCCCCATAACAAGGTCTGTAAGCGGCATCCCTTCCTCTCCAGGCATCAGAGGTGAGCTCTTTGTGATGTCATGTCCGTTGCTCTCCACTTTCTCTGTGGAGGTAGGCCCACTGTCTAACTAATAATGTTTTTAGAGATCCCGCCCCCCATAACAAGGCCTGTAAGCGGCATCCCTTCCTCTCCAGGCAACAGAGGTGAGCTCTTTGTGATGTCATGTCCGTTGCTCTCCACTTTCTCTGTGGAAGTAGGCCCACTGTCTGAATTATAATGTTTTTAGAGTCCCCCCCCTCATAACAAGGCCTGTAAGCGGCATCCCTTCCTCTCCAGGCAACAGAGGTGAGCTCTTTGTGATGTCATGTCCGTTGCTCTCCACTTTCTCTGTGGAGGTAGGCCCACTGTCTGAATTATAATGTTTTTAGAGTCCCCCCCCCTCCTTAACAAGGCGTGTAATCGGCATGCCTTCCTCTCCAGGCAACAGAGTTGAGCTCTTTGTGATGTAATGTCCGTTGCTCTCCACTTTCTCTGTGGAGGTTGGACCACTGTCTGACTTATAATGTTTTTAGAGTCCCCCCCCCCCTTAACAAGGCCTGTAATCGGCATCCCTTCCTCTCCAGGCAACAGAGGTGAGCTCTTTGTGATGTCATGTCCGTTGCTCTCCACTTTCTCTGTGGAGGTTGGACCACTGTCTGACTTATAATGTTTTTAGAGTCCCCCCCCCCTTAACAAGGCCTGTAATCGGCATCCCTTCCTCTCCAGGCAACAGAGGTGAGCTCTTTGTGATGTCATGTCCGTTGGTCTCCACTTTCTGTGTGGAGGTTGGACCACTGTCTGACTTATAATGTTTTTAGAGTCCCCCCCCTCCTTAACAAGGCCTGTAATCGGCATCCCTTCCTCTCCAGGCAACAGAGGTGAGCTCTTTGTGATGTCATGTCCGTTGCTCTCCACTTTCTCTGTGGAGATAGGCCCACTGTCTGACTTATAATGTTTTTAGATTCCCCCCCCCCTTAACAAGGCCTGTAAGCGGCATCCCTTCCTCTCCAGGCAACAGAGGTGAGCTCTTTGTAATGTCATGTCTGTTGCTCTCCACTTTCTCTGTGGAGGTAGGTCCACTGTCTGAATTATAATGTTTTTAGAGTCCCCCCCCTCATAACAAGGCCTTTAAGCGGCATCCCTTCCTCTCCAGGCAACAGAGGTGAGCTCTTTGTGATGTCATGTCCGTTGCTCTCCACTTTCTCTGTGGAGGTAGGCCCACTGTCTGAATTATAATGTTTTTAGAGTCCCCCCCCCCTCCTTAACAAGGCGTGTAATCGGCATGCCTTCCTCTCCAGGCAACAGAGGTGAGCTCTTTGTGATGTCATGTCCGTTGCTCTCCACTTTCTCTGTGGAGGTTGGACCACTGTCTGACTTATAATGTTTTTAGAGATCCCGCCCCCCTCATAAAAAGGCCTGTAAGCGGCATCCCTTCCTCTCCAGGCAACAGAGGTGAGCTCTTTGTGATGTAATGTCCGTTGCTCTCCACTTTCTCTGTGGAGGTAGGCCCACTGTCTGACTTATAATGTTTTTAGAGTCCCCCCCCCCCTTAACAAGGCCTGTAAGCGGCATCCCTTCCTCTCCAGGCAACAGAGGTGAGCTCTTTGTAATGTCATGTCCGTTGCTCTCCACTTTCTCTGTGGAGGTAGGTCCACTGTCTGAATTATAATGTTTTTAGAGTCCCCCCCCCTCATAACAAGACCTGTAAGCGGCATCCCTTCCTCTCCAGGCAACAGAGGTGAGCTCTTTGTGATGTCATGTCCGTTGCTCTCCACTTTCTCTGTGGAGGTAGGCCCACTGTCTGAATTATAAGGTTTTAGAGTCCCCCCCCTCCTTAACAAGGCGTGTAATCGGCATCCCTTCCTCTCCAGGCAACAGAGGTGAGCTCTTTGTGATGTCATCTCCGTTGCTCTCCACTTTCTCTGTGGAGGTATGCACACTGTGTGACTTATAATGTTTTTAGAGATCCCCCCCCCATAACAAGGCCTGTAAGCGGCATCCCTTCCTCTCCAGGCAACAGAGGTGAGCTCTTTGTGATGTCATGTCCGTTGCTCTCCACTTTCTCTGTGGAGGTAGGCCCACTGTCTGAATTATAATGTTTTTAGAGTCCCCCCCCCTCCTTAACAAGGCGTGTAATCGGCATCCCTTCCTCTCCAGGCAACAGAGGTGAGCTCTTTGTGATGTCATGTCCGTTGCTCTCCACTTTCTCTGTGGAGGTAGGCCCACTGTCTGACTAATAATGTTTTTAGAGATCCCGCCCCCCATAACAAGGCCTGTAAGCGGCATCCCTTCCTCTCCAGGCAACAGAGGTGAGCTCTTTGTGATGTCATGTCCGTTGCTCTCCACTTTCTCTGTGGAGGTTGGCCCACTGTCTGAATTATAATGTTTTTAGAGTCCCCCCCCCCTCATAACAAGGCCTGTAAGCGGCATCCCTTCCTCTCCAGGCAACAGAGGTGAGCTCTTTGTGATGTCATGTCCGTTGCTCTCCACTTTCTCTGTGGAGGTAGGCCCACTGTCTGAATTATAATGTTTTTAGAGTCCCCCCCCCTCCTTAACAAGGCGTGTAATCGGCATCCCTTCCTCTCCAGGCAACAGAGGTGAGCTCTTTGTGATGTAATGTCGGTTGCTCTCCACTTTCTCTGTGGAGGTAGGCCCACTGTCTGACTAATAATGTTTTTAGAGATCCCGCCCCCCATAACAAGGCCTGTAAGCGGCATCCCTTCCTCTCCAGGCAACAGAGGTGAGCTCTTTGTGATGTGATGTCCGTTGCTCTCCACTTTCTCTGTGGAGGTAGGCCCACTGTCTGACTTATAATGTTTTTAGAGTCCCCCCCCCCTCCTTAACAAGGCGTGTAATCGGCATCCCTTCCTCTCCAGGCAACAGAGGTGAGCTCTTTGTGATGTCATGTCCGTTGCTCTCCACTTTCTCTGTGGAGGTAGGCCCACTGTCTCACTTATAATGTTTTTAGAGTCCCCCCCCCCTTAACAAGGCCTGTAAGCGGCATCCCTTCCTCTCCAGGCAACAGAGGTGAGCTCTTTGTAATGTCATGTCCGTTGCTCTCCACTTTCTCTGTGGAGGTAGGTCCACTGTCTGAATTATAATGTTTTTAGAGTCCCCCCCCCTCATAACAAGGCCTGTAAGCGGCATCCCTTCCTCTCCAGGCAACAGAGGTGAGCTCTTTGTGATGTCATGTCCGTTGCTCTCCACTTTCTCTGTGGAGGTAGGCCCACTGTCTGAATTATAATGTTTTTAGAGTCCCCCCCCCTCCTTAACAAGGCGTGTAATCGGCATGCCTTCCTCTCCAGGCAACAGAGTTGAGCTCTTTGTGATGTAATGTCCGTTGCTCTCCACTTTCTCTGTGGAGGTTGGACCACTGTCTGACTTATAATGTTTTTAGAGTCCCCCCCCCTTAACAAGGCCTGTAATCGGCATCCCTTCCTCTCCAGGCAACAGAGGTGAGTTCTTTGTGATGTCATGTCCGTTGCTCTCCACTTTCTCTGTGGAGGTTGGACCACTGTCTGACTTATAATGTTTTTAGAGTCCCCCCCCCTCCTTAACAAGACCTGTTATCGGCATCCCTTCCTCTCCAGGCAACAGAGGTGAGCTCTTTGTGATGTCATGTCCGTTGGTCTCCACTTTCTCTGTGGAGGTTGGACCACTGTCTGACTTATAATGTTTTTAGAGATCCCGCTCCCAATAACAAGGCCTGTAAGCGGAATGCCTTCCTCTCCAGGCAACAGAGGTGAGCTCTTTGTGATGTCATGTCCGTTGCTCTCCACTTTCTCTGTGGAGGTAGGCCCACTGTCTGAATTATAATGTTTTTAGAGTCCCCCCGCCTCATAACAAGGCCTGTAAGCGGCATCGCTTCCTCTCCAGGCAACAGAGGTGAGCTCTTTGTGATGTCATGTCCGTTGCTCTCCACTTTCTCTGTGGAGGTAGGCCCACTGTCTGACTAATAATGTTTTTAGAGATCCCGCCCCCCATAACAAGGCCTGTAAGCGGCATCCCTTCCTCTCCAGGCAACAGAGGTGAGCTCTTTGTGATGTCATGTCCGTTGCTCTCCACTTTCTCTGTGGAGGTAGGCCCACTGTCTGAATTATAATGTTTTTAGAGATCCCGCCCCCCATAACAAGGTCTGTAAGCGGCATCCCTTCCTCTCCAGGCAACAGAGGTGAGCTCTTTGTGATGTCATGTCCGTTGCTCTCCACTTTCTCTGTGGAGGTAGGCCCACTGTCTGACTAATAATGTTTTTAGAGATCCCGCCCCCCATAACAAGGCCTGTAAGCGGCATCCCTTCCTCTCCAGGCAACAGAGGTGAGCTCTTTGTGATGTGATGTCCGTTGCTCTCCACTTTCTCTGTGGAGGTAGGCCCACTGTCTGAATTATAATGTTTTTAGAGTCCCCCCCCCCTCCTTAACAAGGCGTGTAATCGGCATGCCTTCCTCTCCAGGCAACAGAGGTGAGCTCTTTGTGATGTCATGTCCGTTGCTCTCCACTTTCTCTGTGGAGGTTGGACCACTGTCTGACTTATAATGTTTTTAGAGATCCCGCCCCCCTCATAAAAAGGCCTGTAAGCGGCATCCCTTCCTCTCCAGGCAACAGAGGTGAGCTCTTTGTGATGTAATGTCCGTTGCTCTCCACTTTCTCTGTGGAGGTAGGCCCACTGTCTGACTTATAATGTTTTTAGAGTCCCCCCCCCCCTTAACAAGGCCTGTAAGCGGCATCCCTTCCTCTCCAGGCAACAGAGGTGAGCTCTTTGTAATGTCATGTCCGTTGCTCTCCACTTTCTCTGTGGAGGTAGGTCCACTGTCTGAATTATAATGTTTTTAGAGTCCCCCCCCTCATAACAAGACCTGTAAGCGGCATCCCTTCCTCTCCAGGCAACAGAGGTGAGCTCTTTGTGATGTCATGTCCGTTGCTCTCCACTTTCTCTGTGGAGGTAGGCCCACTGTCTGAATTATAAGGTTTTAGAGTCCCCCCCCTCATTAACAAGGCGTGTAATCGGCATCCCTTCCTCTCCAGGCAACAGAGGTGAGCTCTTTGTGATGTCATCTCCGTTGCTCTCCACTTTCTCTGTGGAGGTATGCACACTGTGTGACTTATAATGTTTTTAGAGATCCCCCCCCATAACAAGGCCTGTAAGCGGCATCCCTTCCTCTCCAGGCAACAGAGGTGAGCTCTTTGTGATGTCATGTCCGTTGCTCTCCACTTTCTCTGTGGAGGTAGGCCCACTGTCTGAATTATAATGTTTTTAGAGTCCCCCCCCCTCCTTAACAAGGCGTGTAATCGGCATCCCTTCCTCTCCAGGCAACAGAGGTGAGCTCTTTGTGATGTAATGTCCGTTGCTCTCCACTTTCTCTGTGGAGGTAGGCCCACTGTCTGACTAATAATGTTTTTAGAGATCCCGCCCCCCATAACAAGGCCTGTAAGCGGCATCCCTTCCTCTCCAGGCAACAGAGGTGAGCTCTTTGTGATGTCATGTCCGTTGCTCTCCACTTTCTCTGTGGAGGTAGGCCCACTGTCTGAATTATAATGTTTTTAGAGATCCCGCCCCCCATAACAAGGTCTGTAAGCGGCATCCCTTCCTCTCCAGGCAACAGAGGTGAGCTCTTTGTGATGTCATGTCCGTTGCTCTCCACTTTCTTTGTGGAGGTAGGCCCACTGTCTGACTAATAATGTTTTTAGAGATCCCGCCCCCCATAACAAGGCCTGTAAGCGGCATCCCTTCCTCTCCAGGCAACAGAGGTGAGCTCTTTGTGATGTCATGTCCGTTGCTCTCCACTTTCTCTGTGGAGGTAGGCCCACTGTCTGAATTATAATGTTTTTAGAGTCCCCCCCCCCTCATAACAAGGCCTGTAAGCGGCATCCCTTCCTCTCCAGGCAACAGAGGTGAGCTCTTTGTGATGTCATGTCCGTTGCTCTCCACTTTCTCTGTGGAGGTAGGCCCACTGTCTGAATTATAATGTTTTTAGAGTCCCCCCCCCTCCTTAACAAGGCGTGTAATCGGCATCCCTTCCTCTCCAGGCAACAGAGGTGAGCTCTTTGTGATGTAATGTCGGTTGCTCTCCACTTTCTCTGTGGAGGTAGGCCCACTGTCTGACTAATAATGTTTTTAGAGATCCCGCCCCCCATAACAAGGCCTGTAAGCGGCATCCCTTCCTCTCCAGGCAACAGAGGTGAGCTCTTTGTGATGTGATGTCCGTTGCTCTCCACTTTCTCTGTGGAGGTAGACCCACTGTCTGACTTATAATGTTTTTAGAGTCCCCCCCCCCCTCCTTAACAAGGCGTGTAATCGGCATCCCTTCCTCTCCAGGCAACAGAGGTGAGCTCTTTGTGATGTCATGTCCGTTGCTCTCCACTTTCTCTGTGGAGGTAGGCCCACTGTCTCACTTATAATGTTTTTAGAGTCCCCCCCCCCTTAACAAGGCCTGTAAGCGGCATCCCTTCCTCTCCAGGCAACAGAGGTGAGCTCTTTGTAATGTCATGTCCGTTGCTCTCCACTTTCTCTGTGGAGGTAGGTCCACTGTCTGAATTATAATGTTTTTAGAGTCCCCCCCCCCTCATAACAAGGCCTGTAAGCGGCATCCCTTCCTCTCCAGGCAACAGAGGTGAGCTCTTTGTGATGTCATGTCCGTTGCTCTCCACTTTCTCTGTGGAGGTAGGCCCACTGTCTGAATTATAATGTTTTTAGAGTCCCCCCCCCCCTCCTTAACAAGGCGTGTAATCGGCATGCCTTCCTCTCCAGGCAACAGAGTTGAGCTCTTTGTGATGTAATGTCCGTTGCTCTCCACTTTCTCTGTGGAGGTTGGACCACTGTCTGACTTATAATGTTTTTAGAGTCCCCCCCCCCCTTAACAAGGCCTGTAATCGGCATCCCTTCCTCTCCAGGCAACAGAGGTGAGCTCTTTGTGATGTCATGTCCGTTGCTCTCCACTTTCTCTGTGGAGGTTGGACCACTGTCTGACTTATAATGTTTTTAGAGTCCCCCCCCCCTCCTTAACAAGGCCTGTAATCGGCATCCCTTCCTCTCCAGGCAACAGAGGTGAGCTCTTTGTGATGTCATGTCCGTTGGTCTCCACTTTCTCTGTGGAGGTTGGACCACTTTCTGACTTATAATGTTTTTAGAGTCCCCCCCCCTCCTTAACAAGGCCTGTAATCGGCATCCCTTCCTCTCCAGGCAACAGAGGTGAGCTCTTTGTGATGTCATGTCCGTTGCTCTCCACTTTCTCTGTGGAGGTTGGATCACTGTCTGACTTATAATGTTTTTAGAGATCCCGCCCCCCATAACAAGGCCTGTAAGCGGCATGCCTTCCTCTCCAGGCAACAGAGGTGAGCTCTTTGTGATGTCATGTCCGTTGGTCTCCACTTTCTCTGTGGAGGTTGGACCACTGTCTGACTTATAATGTTTTTAGAGATCCCGCTCCCCATAACAAGGCCTGTAAGCGGAATGCCTTCCTCTCCAGGCAACAGAGGTGAGCTCTTTGTGATGTCATGTCCGTTGCTCTCCACTTTCTCTGTGGAGGTAGGCCCACTGTCTGAATTATAATGTTTTTAGAGTCCCCCCGCCTCATAACAAGGCCTGTAAGCGGCATCGCTTCCTCTCCAGGCAACAGAGGTGAGCTCTTTGTGATGTCATGTCCGTTGCTCTCCACTTTCTCTGTGGAGGTTGGACCACTGTCTGACTTATAATGTTTTTAGAGATCCCCCCCATAACAAGGCCTATAATCGGCATGCCTTCCTCTCCAGGCAACAGAGGTGAGCTCTTTGAGATGTCATGTCCGTTGCTCTCCACTTTCTCTGTGGAGGTAGGCCCACTGTCTGAATTATAATGTTTTTAGAGTCCCCCCCCTCCTTAACAAGGCGTGTAATCGGCATCCCTTCCTCTCCAGGCAACAGAGGTGAGCTCTTTGTGATGTCATGTCCGTTGCTCTCCACTTTCTCTGTGGAGGTATGCACACTGTGTGACTTATAATGTTTTTAGAGATCCCCCCCCCCATAACAAGGCCTGTAAGCGGCATGCCTTCCTCTCCAGGCAACAGAGGTGAGCTCTTTGTGATGTCATGTCCGTTGCTCTCCACTTTCTCTGTGGAGGTTGGACCACTGTCTGACTTATAATGTTTTTAGAGATCCCGCCCCCCTCATAAAAAGGCCTTTAATCGGCATCCCTTCCTCTCCAGGCAACAGAGGTGAGCTCTTTGTGATGTAATGTCCGTTGCTCTCCACTTTCTCTGTGGAGGTAGGCCCACTGTCTGACTAATAATGTTTTTAGAGATCCCGCCCCCCATAACAAGGCCTGTAAGCGGCATCCCTTCCTCTCCAGGCAACATAGGTGAGCTCTTTGTGATGTAATGTCCGTTGCTCTCCACTTTCTCTGTGGAGGTAGGCCCACTGTCTGACTTATAATGTTTTTAGAGTCCCCCCCCCTCCTTAACAAGGCGTGTAATCGGCATCCCTTCCTCTCCAGGCAACAGAGGTGAGCTCTTTGTGATGTCATGTCCGTTGCTCTCCACTTTCTCTGTGGAGGTAGGCCCACTGTCTGACTTATAATGTTTTTAGAGTCCCCCCCCCCTTAACAAGGCCTGTAAGCGGCATCCCTTCCTCTCCAGGCAACAGAGGTGAGCTCTTTGTAATGTCATGTCCGTTGCTCTCCACTTTCTCTGTGGAGGTAGGTCCACTGTCTGAATTATAATGTTTTTAGAGTCCCCCCCCCCTCATAACAAGACCTGTAAGCGGCATCCCTTCCTCTCCAGGCAACAGACGTGAGCTCTTTGTGATGTCATGTCCGTTGCTCTCCACTTTCTCTGTGGAGGTAGGCCCACTGTCTGAATTATAATGTTTTTAGAGTCCCCCCCCCCTCCTTAACAAGGCGTGTAATCGGCATCCCTTCCTCTCCAGGCAACAGAGGTGAGCTCTTTGTGATGTCATGTCCGTTGCTCTCCACTTTCTCTGTGGAGGTAGGCCCACTGTCTGACTTATAATGTTTTTAGAGTCCCCCCCCCCTTAACAAGGCCTGTAAGCGGCATCCCTTCCTCTCCAGGCAACAGAGGTGAGCTCTTTGTAATGTCATGTCCGTTGCTCTCCACTTTCTCTGTGGAGGTAGGTCCACTGTCTGAATTATAATGTTTTTAGAGTCCCCCCCCCCTCATAACAAGACCTGTAAGCGGCATCCCTTCCTCTCCAGGCAACAGACGTGAGCTCTTTGTGATGTCATGTCCGTTGCTCTCCACTTTCTCTGTGGAGGTAGGCCCACTGTCTGAATTATAATGTTTTTAGAGTCCCCCCCCTTCTTAACAAGGCGTGTAATCGGCATCCCTTCCTCTCCAGGCAACAGAGGTGAGCTCTTTGTGATGTCATGTCCGTTGGTCTCCACTTTCTCTGTGGAGGTTGGACCACTTTCTGACTTATAATGTTTTTAGAGTCCCCCCCCCTCCTTAACAAGGCCTGTAATCGGCATCCCTTCCTCTCCAGGCAACAGAGGTGAGCTCTTTGTGATGTCATGTCCGTTGCTCTCCACTTTCTCTGTGGAGGTTGGACCACTGTCTGACTTATAATGTTTTTAGAGATCCCGCCCCCCATAACAAGGCCTGTAAGCGGCATGCCTTCCTCTCCAGGCAACAGAGGTGAGCTCTTTGTGATGTCATGTCCGTTGGTCTCCACTTTCTCTGTGGAGGTTGGACCACTGTCTGACTTATAATGTTTTTAGAGATCCCGCTCCCCATAACAAGGCCTGTAAGCGGAATGCCTTCCTCTCCAGGCAACAGAGGTGAGCTCTTTGTGATGTCATGTCCGTTGCTCTCCACTTTCTCTGTGGAGGTAGGCCCACTGTCTGAATTATAATGTTTTTAGAGTCCCCCCGCCTCATAACAAGGCCTGTAAGCGGCATCGCTTCCTCTCCAGGCAACAGAGGTGAGCTCTTTGTGATGTCATGTCCGTTGCTCTCCACTTTCTCTGTGGAGGTTGGACCACTGTCTGACTTATAATGTTTTTAGAGATCCCCCCCATAACAAGGCCTATAATCGGCATGCCTTCCTCTCCAGGCAACAGAGGTGAGCTCTTTGAGATGTCATGTCCGTTGCTCTCCACTTTCTCTGTGGAGGTAGGCCCACTGTCTGAATTATAATGTTTTTAGAGTCCCCCCCCTCCTTAACAAGGCGTGTAATCGGCATCCCTTCCTCTCCAGGCAACAGAGGTGAGCTCTTTGTTATGTCATGTCCGTTGCTCTCCACTTTCTCTGTGGAGGTATGCACACTGTGTGACTTATAATGTTTTTAGAGATCCCCCCCCCCCATAACAAGGCCTGTAAGCGGCATGCCTTCCTCTCCAGGCAACAGAGGTGAGCTCTTTGTGATGTCATGTCCGTTGCTCTCCACTTTCTCTGTGGAGGTTGGACCACTGTCTGACTTATAATGTTTTTAGAGATCCCGCCCCCCTCATAAAAAGGCCTTTAATCGGCATCCCTTCCTCTCCAGGCAACAGAGGTGAGCTCTTTGTGATGTAATGTCCGTTGCTCTCCACTTTCTCTGTGGAGGTAGGCCCACTGTCTGACTAATAATGTTTTTAGAGATCCCGCCCCCCATAACAAGGCCTGTAAGCGGCATCCCTTCCTCTCCAGGCAACAGAGGTGAGCTCTTTGTGATGTAATGTCCGTTGCTCTCCACTTTCTCTGTGGAGGTAGGCCCACTGTCTGACTTATAATGTTTTTAGAGTCCCCCCCCCCTCCTTAACAAGGCGTGTAATCGGCATCCCTTCCTCTCCAGGCAACAGAGGTGAGCTCTTTGTGATGTCATGTCCGTTGCTCTCCACTTTCTCTGTGGAGGTAGGCCCACTGTCTGACTTATAATGTTTTTAGAGTCCCCCCCCCCCTTAACAAGGCCTGTAAGCGGCATCCCTTCCTCTCCAGGCAACAGAGGTGAGCTCTTTGTAATGTCATGTCCGTTGCTCTCCACTTTCTCTGTGGAGGTAGGTCCACTGTCTGAATTATAATGTTTTTAGAGTCCCCCCCCCTCATAACAAGACCTGTAAGCGGCATCCCTTCCTCTCCAGGCAACAGACGTGAGCTCTTTGTGATGTCATGTCCGTTGCTCTCCACTTTCTCTGTGGAGGTAGGCCCACTGTCTGAATTATAATGTTTTTAGAGTCCCCCCCCTTCTTAACAAGGCGTGTAATCGGCATCCCTTCCTCTCCAGGCAACAGAGGTGAGCTCTTTGTGATGTCATGTCCGTTGCTCTCCACTTTCTCTGTGGAGGTATGCACACTGTGTGACTTATAATGTTTTTAGAGATCCCCCCCCCCCATAACAAGGCCTGTAAGCGGCATCCCTTCCTCTCCAGGCAACAGAGGTGAGCTCTTTGTGATGTCATGTCCGTTGCTCTCCACTTTCTCTGTGGAGTTAGGCCCACTGTCTGAATTATAATGTTTTTAGAGTCCCCCCCCCTCCTTAACAAGGCGTGTAAGCGGCATCCCTTCCTCTCCAGGCAACAGAGGTGAGCTCTTTGTGATGTCATGTCCGTTGCTCTCCACTTTCTCTGTGGAGGTTGGACCACTGTCTGACTTATAATGTTTTTAGAGTCCCCCCCCTCCTTAACAAGGCCTGTAATCGGCATCCCTTCCTCTCCAGGCAACAGAGGTGAGCTCTTTGTGATGTCATGTCCGTTGCTCTCCACTTTCTCTGTGGAGGTTGGACCACTGTCTGACTTATAATGTTTTTAGAGATCCCGCCCCCCATAACAAGGCCTGTAAGCGGCATGCCTTCCTCTCCAGGCAACAGAGGTGAGCTCTTTGTGATGTCATGTCCGTTGGTCTCCACTTTCTCTGTGGAGGTTGGACCACTGTCTGACTTATAATGTTTTTAGAGATCCCGCTCCCCATAACAAGGCCTGTAAGCGGAATGCCTTCCTCTCCAGGCAACAGAGGTGAGCTCTTTGTGATGTCATGGCCGTTGCTCTCCACTTTCTCTGTGGAGGTAGGCCCACTGTCTGAATTATAATGTTTTTAGAGTCCCCCCCCCTCATAACAAGGCCTGTAAGCGGCATCCCTTCCTCTCCAGGCAACAGAGGTGAGCTCTTTGTGATGTCATGTCCGTTGCTCTCCACTTTCTCTGTGGAGGTTGGACCACTGTCTGACTTATAATGTTTTTAGAGATCCCCCCCATAACAATGCCTATAATCGGCATGCCTTCCTCTCCAGGCAACAGAGGTGAGCTCTTTGAGATGTCATGTCCGTTGCTCTCCACTTTCTCTGTGGAGGTATGCACACTGTGTGACTTATAATGTTTTTAGAGATCCCCCCCCCCCATAACAAGGCCTGTAAGCGGCATGCCTTCCTCTCCAGGCAACAGAGGTGAGCTCTTTGTGATGTCATGTCCGTTGCTCTCCACTTTCTCTGTGGAGGTTGGACCACTGTCTGACTTATAATGTATTTAGAGATCCCCCCCCCCTTAACAAGGCCTGTAATCGGCATCCCTTCCTCTCCAGGCAACAGAGGTGAGCTCTTTGTGATGTCATGTCCGTTGCTCTCCACTTTCTCTGTGGAGGTTGGACCACTGTCTGACTTATAATATTTTTAGAGATCCCGCCCCTTTCATAACAAGGCCTGTAAGCGGCATCCCTTCCTCTCCAGGCAACAGAGGTGAGCTCTTTGTGATGTCATGTCCGTTGCTCTCCACTTTCTCTGTGGAGGTTGGACCACTGTCTGACTTATAATGTTTTTAGAGATCCCGCCCCCCTCATAACAAGGCCTGTAAGCGGCATCCCTTCCTCTCCAGGCAACAGAGGTGAGCTCTTTGTGATGTCATGTCCGTTGCTCTCCACTTTCTCTGTGGAGGTTGGACCACTGTCTGACTTATAATGTTTTTAGAGTCCCCCCCCCTCCTTAACAAGGCCTGTAATCGGCATCCCTTCCTCTCCAGGCAACAGAGGTGAGCTCTTTGTGATGTAATGTCCGTTGCTCTCCACTTTCTCTGTGGAGGTAGGTCCACTGTCTGAATTATAATGTTTTTAGAGTCCCCCCCCCTCATAACAAGACCTGTAAGCGGCATCCCTTCCTCTCCAGGCAACAGACGTGAGCTCTTTGTGATGTCATGTCCGTTGCTCTCCACTTTCTCTGTGGAGGTAGGCCCACTGTCTGAATTATAATGTTTTTAGAGTCCCCCCCCTTCTTAACAAGGCGTGTAATCGGCATCCCTTCCTCTCCAGGCAACAGAGGTGAGCTCTTTGTGATGTCATGTCCGTTGCTCTCCACTTTCTCTGTGGAGGTATGCACACTGTGTGACTTATAATGTTTTTAGAGATCCCCCCCCCCCATAACAAGGCCTGTAAGCGGCATCCCTTCCTCTCCAGGCAACAGAGGTGAGCTCTTTGTGATGTCATGTCCGTTGCTCTCCACTTTCTCTGTGGAGGTAGGCCCACTGTCTGAATTATAATGTTTTTAGAGTCCCCCCCCTCCTTAACAAGGCGTGTAATCGGCATCCCTTCATCTCCAGGCAACAGAGGTGAGCTCTTTGTGATGTAATGTCCGTTGCTCTCCACTTTCTCTGTGGAGGTAGGCCCACTGTCTGACTAATAATGTTTTTAGAGATCCCGCCCCCCATAACAAGGCCTGTAAGCGGCATCCCTTCCTCTCCAGGCAACAGAGGTGAGCTCTTTGTGATGTAATGTCCGTTGCTCTCCACTTTCTCTGTGGAGGTAGGCCCACTGTCTGACTTATAATGTTTTTAGAGTCCCCCCCCCCTTAACAAGGCCTGTAAGCGGCATCCCTTCCTCTCCAGGCAACAGAGGTGAGCTCTTTGTAATGTCATGTCCGTTGCTCTCCACTTTCTCTGTGGAGGTAGGTCCACTGTCTGAATTATAATGTTTTTAGGTTCCCCCCCCCCTCATAACAAGGCCTTTAAGCGGCATCCCTTCCTCTCCAGGCAACAGAGGTGAGCTCTTTGTGATGTCATGTCCGTTGCTCTCCACTTTCTCTGTGGAGGTAGGCCCACTGTCTGAATTATAATGTTTTTAGAGTCCCCCCCCCTCCTTAACAAGGCGTGTAATCGGCATGCCTTCCTCTCCAGGCAACAGAGGTGAGCTCTTTGTGATGTCATGTCCGTTGCTCTCCACTTTCTCTGTGGAGGTTGGACCACTGTCTGACTTATAATGTTTTTAGAGATCCCGCCCCCCTCATAAAAAGGCCTGTAATCGGCATCCCTTCCTCTCCTGGCAACAGAGTTGAGCTCTTTTGATGTAATGTCCGTTGCTCTCCACTTTCTCTGTGGAGGTTGGACCACTGTCTGACTTATAATGTTTTTAGAGTCCCCCCCCCCCTTAACAAGGCCTGTAATCGGCATCCCTTCCTCTCCAGGCAACAGAGGTGAGCTCTTTGTGATGTCATGTCCGTTGCTCTCCACTTTCTCTGTGGAGGTTGGACCACTGTCTGACTTATAATGTTTTTAGAGTCCCCCCCCCTCCTTAACAAGGCCTGTAATCGGCATCCCTTCCTCTCCAGGCAACAGAGGTGAGCTCTTTGTGATGTCATGTCCGTTGCTCTCCACTTTCTCTGTGGAGGTTGGACCACTGTCTGACTTATAATATTTTTAGAGTCCCCCCCCTCCTTAACAAGGCCTGTAATCGGCATCCCTTCCTCTCCAGGCAACAGAGGTGAGCTCTTTGTGATGTCATGTCCGTTGCTCTCCACTTTCTCTGTGGAGGTTGGACCACTGTCTGACTTATAATGTTTTTAGAGATCCCGCCCCCCATAACAAGGCCTGTAAGCGGCATGCCTTCCTCTCCAGGCAACAGAGGTGAGCTCTTTGTGATGTCATGTCCGTTGGTCTCCACTTTCTCTGTGGAGGTTGGACCACTGTCTGACTTATAATGTTTTTAGAGATCCCGCTCCCCATAACAAGGCCTGTAAGCGGAATGCCTTCCTCTCCAGGCAACAGAGGTGAGCTCTTTGTGATGTCATGTCCGTTGCTCTCCACTTTCTCTGTGGAGGTAGGCCCACTGTCTGAATTATAATGTTTTTAGAGTCCCCCCCCCCTCATAACAAGGCCTGTAAGCGGCATCCCTTCCTCTCCAGGCAACAGAGGTGAGCTCTTTGTGATGTCATGTCCGTTGCTCTCCACTTTCTCTGTGGAGGTTGGACCACTGTCTGACTTATAATGTTTTTAGAGATCCCCCCCATAACAAGGCCTATAATCGGCATGCCTTCCTCTCCAGGCAACAGAGGTGAGCTCTTTGAGATGTCATGTCCGTTGCTCTCCACTTTCTCTGTGGAGGTAGGCCCACTGTCTGACTTATAATGTTTTTAGAGTCCCCCCCCCCTCCTTAACAAGGCATGTAATCGGCATCCCTTCCTCTCCAGGCAACAGAGGTGAGCTCTTTGTGATGTCATGTCCGTTGCTCTCCATTTTCTCTGTGGAGGTAGGCCCACTGTCTGACTTATAATGTTTTTAGAGTCCCCCCCCCTCCTTAACAAGGCCTGTAATCGGCATCCCTTCCTCTCCAGGCAACAGAGGTGAGCTCTTTGTGATGTCATGTCCGTTGCTCTCCACTTTCTCTGTGGAGGTTGGACCACTGTCTGACTTATAATATTTTTAGAGTCCCCCCCCTCCTTAACAAGGCCTGTAATCGGCATCCCTTCCTCTCCAGGCAACAGAGGTGAGCTCTTTGTGATGTCATGTCCGTTGCTCTCCACTTTCTCTGTGGAGGTTGGACCACTGTCTGACTTATAATGTTTTTAGAGATCCCGCCCCCCATAACAAGGCCTGTAAGCGGCATGCCTTCCTCTCCAGGCAACAGAGGTGAGCTCTTTGTGATGTCATGTCCGTTGCTCTCCACTTTCTCTGTGGAGGTAGGTCCACTGTCTGAATTATAATGTTTTTAGAGTCCCCCCCCCTCATAACAAGACCTGTAAGCGGCATCCCTTCCTCTCCAGGCAACAGAGGTGAGCTCTTTGTGATGTCATGTCCGTTGCTCTCCACTTTCTCTGTGGAGGTTGGACCACTGTCTGACTTATAATGTTTTTAGAGTCCCCCCCCCTCCTTAACAAGGCCTGTAATCGGCATCCCTTCCTCTCCAGGCAACAGAGGTGAGCTCTTTGTGATGTCATGTCCGTTGCTCTCCACTTTCTCTGTGGAGGTAGGTCCACTGTCTGAATTATAATGTTTTTAGAGTCCCCCCCCCTCATAACAAGACCTGTAAGCGGCATCCCTTCCTCTCCAGGCAACAGACGTGAGCTCTTTGTGATGTCATGTCCGTTGCTCTCCACTTTCTCTGTGGAGGTAGGCCCACTGTCTGAATTATAATGTTTTTAGAGTCCCCCCCCTTCTTAACAAGGCGTGTAATCGGCATCCCTTCCTCTCCAGGCAACAGAGGTGAGCTCTTTGTGATGTCATGTCCGTTGCTCTCCACTTTCTCTGTGGAGGTATGCACACTGTGTGACTTATAATGTTTTTAGAGATCCCCCCCCCCATAACAAGGCCTGTAAGCGGCATCCCTTCCTCTCCAGGCAACAGAGGTGAGCTCTTTGTGATGTCATGTCCGTTGCTCTCCACTTTCTCTGTGGAGGTAGGCCCACTGTCTGAATTATAATGTTTTTAGAGTCCCCCCCCTCCTTAACAAGGCGTGTAATCGGCATCCCTTCCTCTCCAGGCAACAGAGGTGAGCTCTTTGTGATGTAATGTCCGTTGCTCTCCACTTTCTCTGTGGAGGTAGGCCCACTGTCTGACTAATAATGTTTTTAGAGATCCCGCCCCCCATAACAAGGCCTGTAAGCGGCATCCCTTCCTCTCCAGGCAACAGAGGTGAGCTCTTTGTGATGTAATGTCCGTTGCTCTCCACTTTCTCTGTGGAGGTAGGCCCACTGTCTGACTTATAATGTTTTTAGAGTCCCCCCCCCCTTAACAAGGCCTGTAAGCGGCATCCCTTCCTCTCCAGGCAACAGAGGTAAGCTCTTTGTAATGTCATGTCCGTTGCTCTCCACTTTCTCTGTGGAGGTAGGTCCACTGTCTGAATTATAATGTTTTTAGGTTCCCCCCCCCCTCATAACAAGGCCTTTAAGCGGCATCCCTTCCTCTCCAGGCAACAGAGGTGAGCTCTTTGTGATGTCATGTCCGTTGCTCTCCACTTTCTCTGTGGAGGTAGGCCCACTGTCTGAATTATAATGTTTTTAGAGTCCCCCCCCCCCTCCTTAACAAGGCGTGTAATCGGCATGCCTTCCTCTCCAGGCAACAGAGGTGAGCTCTTTGTGATGTCATGTCCGTTGCTCTCCACTTTCTCTGTGGAGGTTGGACCACTGTCTGACTTATAATGTTTTTAGAGATCCCGCCCCCCTCATAAAAAGGCCTGTAATCGGCATCCCTTCCTCTCCTGGCAACAGAGTTGAGCTCTTTTGATGTAATGTCCGTTGCTCTCCACTTTCTCTGTGGAGGTTGGACCACTGTCTGACTTATAATGTTTTTAGAGTCCCCCCCCCCTTAACAAGGCCTGTAATCGGCATCCCTTCCTCTCCAGGCAACAGAGGTGAGCTCTTTGTGATGTCATGTCCGTTGCTCTCCACTTTCTCTGTGGAGGTTGGACCACTGTCTGACTTATAATGTTTTTAGAGTCCCCCCCCCTCCTTAACAAGGCCTGTAATCGGCATCCCTTCCTCTCCAGGCAACAGAGGTGAGCTCTTTGTGATGTCATGTCCGTTGCTCTCCACTTTCTCTGTGGAGGTTGGACCACTGTCTGACTTATAATATTTTTAGAGTCCCCCCCCTCCTTAACAAGGCCTGTAATCGGCATCCCTTCCTCTCCAGGCAACAGAGGTGAGCTCTTTGTGATGTCATGTCCGTTGCTCTCCACTTTCTCTGTGGAGGTTGGACCACTGTCTGACTTATAATGTTTTTAGAGATCCCGCCCCCCATAACAAGGCCTGTAAGCGGCATGCCTTCCTCTCCAGGCAACAGAGGTGAGCTCTTTGTGATGTCATGTCCGTTGGTCTCCACTTTCTCTGTGGAGGTTGGACCACTGTCTGACTTATAATGTTTTTAGAGATCCCGCTCCCCATAACAAGGCCTGTAAGCGGAATGCCTTCCTCTCCAGGCAACAGAGGTGAGCTCTTTGTGATGTCATGTCCGTTGCTCTCCACTTTCTCTGTGGAGGTAGGCCCACTGTCTGAATTATAATGTTTTTAGAGTCCCCCCCCCTCATAACAAGGCCTGTAAGCGGCATCCCTTCCTCTCCAGGCAACAGAGGTGAGCTCTTTGTGATGTCATGTCCGTTGCTCTCCACTTTCTCTGTGGAGGTTGGACCACTGTCTGACTTATAATGTTTTTAGAGATCCCCCCCATAACAAGGCCTATAATCGGCATGCCTTCCTCTCCAGGCAACAGAGGTGAGCTCTTTGAGATGTCATGTCCGTTGCTCTCCACTTTCTCTGTGGAGGTAGGCCCACTGTCTGACTTATAATGTTTTTAGAGTCCCCCCCCCCTCCTTAACAAGGCATGTAATCGGCATCCCTTCCTCTCCAGGCAACAGAGGTGAGCTCTTTGTGATGTCATGTCCGTTGCTCTCCATTTTCTCTGTGGAGGTAGGCCCACTGTCTGACTTATAATGTTTTTAGAGTCCCCCCCCCTCCTTAACAAGGCCTGTAATCGGCATCCCTTCCTCTCCAGGCAACAGAGGTGAGCTCTTTGTGATGTCATGTCCGTTGCTCTCCACTTTCTCTGTGGAGGTTGGACCACTGTCTGACTTATAATGTTTTTAGAGATCCCGCCCCCCATAACAAGGCCTGTAAGCGGCATGCCTTCCTCTCCAGGCAACAGAGGTGAGCTCTTTGTGATGTCATGTCCGTTGGTCTCCACTTTCTCTGTGGAGGTTGGACCACTGTCTGACTTATAATGTTTTTAGAGATCCCGCTCCCCATAACAAGGCCTGTAAGCGGAATGCCTTCCTCTCCAGGCAACAGAGGTGAGCTCTTTGTGATGTCATGTCCGTTGCTCTCCACTTTCTCTGTGGAGGTAGGCCCACTGTCTGAATTATAATGTTTTTAGAGTCCCCCCCCCTCATAACAAGGCCTGTAAGCGGCATCCCTTCCTCTCCAGGCAACAGAGGTGAGCTCTTTGTGATGTCATGTCCGTTGCTCTCCACTTTCTCTGTGGAGGTTGGACCACTGTCTGACTTATAATGTTTTTAGAGATCCCCCCCATAAAAAAGGCCTATAATCGGCATGCCTTCCTCTCCAGGCAACAGAGGTGAGCTCTTTGAGATGTCATGTCCGTTGCTCTCCACTTTCTCTGTGGAGGTAGGCCCACTGTCTGAATTATAATGTTTTTAGAGTCCCCCCCCTCCTTAACAAGGCGTGTAATCGGCATCCCTTCCTCTCCAGGCAACAGAGGTGAGCTCTTTGTGATGTCATGTCCGTTGCTCTCCACTTTCTCTGTGGAGGTATGCACACTGTGTGACTTATAATGTTTTTAGAGATCCCCCCCCCCCATAACAAGGCCTGTAAGCGGCATGTCTTCCTCTCCAGGCAACAGAGGTGAGCTCTTTGTGATGTCATGTCCGTTGCTCTCCACTTTCTCTGTGGAGGTTGGACCACTGTCTGACTTATAATGTATTTAGAGATCCCGCCCCCCTCATAAAAAGGCCTGTAATCGGCATCCCTTCCTCTCCAGGCAACAGAGGTGAGCTCTTTGTGATGTCATGTCCGTTGCTCTCCACTTTCTCTGTGGAGGTAGGCCCACTGTCTGACTAATAATGTTTTTATAGATCCCGCCCCCCATAACAAGGCCTGTAAGCGGCATCCCTTCCTCTCCAGGCAACAGAGGTGAGCTCTTTGTGATGTAATGTCCGTTGCTCTCCACTTTCTCTGTGGAGGTAGGCCCACTGTCTGAATTATAATGTTTTTAGAGTCCCCCCCCCTCATAACAAGGCCTGTAAGCGGCATCCCTTCCTCTCCAGGCAACCGAGGTGAGCTCTTTGTGATGTCATGTCCGTTGCTCTCCACTTTCTCTGTGGAGGTTGGACCACTGTCTGACTTATAATGTTTTTAGAGTCCCCCCCCCTTAACAAGGCCTGTAATCGGCATCCCTTCCTCTCCAGGCAACAGAGGTGAGCTCTTTGTGATGTCATGTCCGTTGCTCTCCACTTTCTCTGTGGAGGTTGGACCACTGTCTGACTTATAATGTTTTTAGAGTCCCCCCCCTCCTTAACAAGGCCTGTAATCGGCATCCCTTCCTCTCCAGGCAACAGAGGTGAGCTCTTTGTGATGTCATGTCCGTTGCTCTCCACTTTCTCTGTGGAGGTTGGACCACTGTCTGACTTATAATGTTTTTAGAGATCCCGCCCCCCATAACAAGGCCTGTAAGCGGCATGCCTTCCTCTCCAGGCAACAGAGGTGAGCTCTTTGTGATGTCATGTCCGTTGGTCTCCACTTTCTCTGTGGAGGTTGGACCACTGTCTGACTTATAATGTTTTTAGAGATCCCGCTCCCCATAACAAGGCCTGTAAGTGGAATGCCTTCCTCTCCAGGCAACAGAGGTGAGCTCTTTGTGATGTCATGGCCGTTGCTCTCCACTTTCTCTGTGGAGGTAGGCCCACTGTCTGAATTATAATGTTTTTAGAGTCCCCCCCCCTCATAACAAGGCCTGTAAGCGGCATCCCTTCCTCTCCAGGCAACAGAGGTGAGCTCTTTGTGATGTCATGTCCGTTGCTCTCCACTTTCTCTGTGGAGGTAGGCCCACTGTCTGACTTATAATGTTTTTAGAGATCCCCCCCATAACAAGGCCTATAATCGGCATGCCTTCCTCTCCAGGCAACAGAGGTGAGCTCTTTGAGATGTCATGTCCGTTGCTCTCCACTTTCTCTGTGGAGGTAGGCCCACTGTCTGAATTATAATGTTTTTAGAGTCCCCCCCCTCCTTAACAAGGCGTGTAATCGGCATCCCTTCCTCTCCAGGCAACAGAGGTGAGCTCTTTGTGATGTCATGTCCGTTGCTCTCCACTTTCTCTGTGGAGGTATGCACACTGTGTGACTTATAATGTTTTTAGAGATCCCCCCCCCCATAACAAGGCCTGTAAGCGGCATGCCTTCCTCTCCAGGCAACAGAGGTGAGCTCTTTGTGATGTCATGTCCGTTGCTCTCCACTTTCTCTGTGGAGGTTGGACCACTGTCTGACTTATAATGTATTTAGAGATCCCGCCCCCCTCATAAAAAGGCCTGTAATCGGCATCCCTTCCTCTCCAGGCAACAGAGGTGAGCTCTTTGTGATGTCATGTCCGTTGCCCTCCACTTTCTCTGTGGAGGTAGGCCCACTGTCTGACTAATAATGTTTTTAGAGATCCCGCCCCCCATAACAAGGCCTGTAAGCGGCATCCCTTCCTCTCCAGGCAACAGAGGTGAGCTCTTTGTGATGTAATGTCCGTTGCTCTCCACTTTCTCTGTGGAGGTAGGCCCACTGTCTGAATTATAATGTTTTTAGAGTCGTCCCCCCTCATAACAAGGCCTGTAAGCGGCATCCCTTCCTCTCCAGGCAACAGAGGTGAGCTCTTTGTGATGTCATGTCCGTTGCTCTCCACTTTCTCTGTGGAGGTAGGCCCACTGTCTGAATTATAATTTTTTTGGGTTCCCCCCCCCTCATAACAAGGCCTGTAAGGGGCATCCCTTCCTCTCCAGGCAACAGAGGTGAGCTCTTTGTGATGTCATGTCCGTTGCTCTCCACTTTCTCTGTGGCGGTTGGACCACTGTCTGACTTATAATGTTTTCAGAGATCCCCCCCATAACAAGGCCTATAATCGGCATGCCTTCCTCTCCAGGCAACAGAGGTGAGCTCTTTGTGATGTCATGTCCGTTGCTCTCCACTTTCTTTGTGGAGGTAGGCCCACTGTCTGAATTATAATGTTTTTAGAGTCCCCCCCCCCTCCTTAACAAGGCGTGTAATCGGCATCCCTTCCTCTCCAGGCAACAGAGGTGAGCTCTTTGTGATGTCATGTCCGTTGCTCTCCACTTTCTCTGTGGAGGTAGGCCCACTGTCTGAATTATAATGTTTTTAGAGTCCCCCCCCTCCTTAACAAGGCCTGTAAGCGGCATGCCTTCCTCTCCAGGCAACAGAGGTGAGCTCTTTGTGATGTCATGTCCGTTGCTCTCCACTTTCTCTGTGGAGGTTGGACCACTGTCTGACTTATAATGTTTTTAGAGATCCCGCCCCCCTCATAAAAAGGCCTGTAATCGGCATCCCTTCCTCTCCAGGCAACAGAGGTGAGCTCTTTGTGATGTCATGTCCGTTGCTCTCCACTTTCTCTGTGGAGGTAGGCCCACTGTCTGACTTATAATGTTTTTAGAGATCCCGCCCCCCATAACAAGGCCTGTAAGCGGCATCCCTTCCTCTCCAGGCAACAGAGGTGAGCTCTTTGTGATGTTATGTCCGTTGCTCTCCACTTTCTCTGTGGAGGTTGGACCACTGTCTGACTTACAATGTTTTTAGAGATCCCGCCCCCCTCATAACAAGGCGTGTAATCGGCATCCCTTCCTCTCCAGGCAACAGAGGTGAGCTCTTTGTGATGTCATGTCCGTTGCTCTCCACTTTCTCTGTGGAGGTATGCACACTGTGTGACTTATAATGTTTTTAGAGATCCCCCCCCCCATAACAAGGCCTGTAAGCGGCATGCCTTCCTCTCCAGGCAACAGAGGTGAGCTCTTTGTGATGTCATGTCCGTTGCTCTACACTTTCTCTGTGGAGGTTGGACCACTGTCTGACTTATAATGTTTTTAGAGTTCCCGCCCCCCTCATAAAAAGGCCTGTAATCGGCATCCCTTCCTCTCCAGGCAACAGAGGTGAGCTCTTTGTGATGTAATGTCCGTTGCTCTCCACTTTCTCGGTGGAGGTAGGCCCACTGTCTGACTAATAATGTTTTTAGAGATCCCGCCCCCCATAACAAGGCCTGTAAGCGGCATCCCTTCCTCTCCAGGCAACAGAGGTGAGCTCTTTGTGATGTAATGTCCATTGCTCTCCACTTTCTCTGTGGAGGTAGGCCCACTGTCTGAATTATAATGTTTTTAGAGTCCCCCCCCCCTCATAACAAGGCCTGTAAGCGGCATCCCTTCCTCTCCAGGCAACAGAGGTGAGCTCTTTCTGATGTCATGTCCATTGCTCTCCACTTTCTCTGTGGAGGTTGGACCACTGTCTGACTTATAATGTTTTTAGAGATCCCCCCCATAACAAGGCCTATAATCGGCATGCCTTCCTCTCCAGGCAACAGAGGTGAGCTCTTTGTGATGTCATGTCCGTTGCTCTCCACTTTCTCTGTGGAGGTAGGCCCACTGTCTGAATTATAATGTTTTTAGAGTCCCCCCCCTCCTTAAGAAGGCGTGTAATCGGCATCCCTTCCTCTCCAGGCAACAGAGGTGAGCTCTTTGTGATGTCATGTCCGTTGCTCTCCACTTTCTCTGTGGAGGTAGGCCCACTGTCTGAATTATAATGTTTTTTGAGTCCCCCCCCCTCCTTAACAAGGCGTGTAATCGGCATCCCTTCCTCTCCAGGCAACAGAGGTGAGCTCTTTGTGATGTCATGTCCGTTGCTCTCCACTTTCTCTGTGGAGGTATGCACACTGTGTGACTTATAATGTTTTTAGAGATCCCCCCCCATAACAAGGCCTGTAAGCGGCATGCCTTCCTCTCCAGGCAACAGAGGTGAGCTCTTTGTGATGTCATGTCCGTTGCTCTCCACTTTCTCTGTGGAGGTAGGCCCACTGTCTGACTTATAATGTTTTTAGAGTCCCCCCCCCCCCCATAACAAGGCCTGTAAGCGGCATCCCTTCCTCTCCAGGCAACAGAGGTGAGCTCTTTGTGATGTCATGTCCGTTGCTCTCCACTTTCTCTGTGGAGGTATGCACACTGTGTGACTTATAATGTTTTTAGAGATCCCCCCCCCCCATAACAAGGCCTGTAAGCGGCATGCCTTCCTCTCCAGGCATCAGAGGTGAGCTCTTTGTGATGTCATGTCCGTTGCTCTCCACTTTCTCTGTGGAGGTAGGCCCACTGTCTGAATTATAATGTTTTTAGAGTCCCCCCCCCCCCCCATAACAAGGCCTGTAAGCGGCATCCCTTCCTCTCCAGGCAACAGAGGTGAGCTCTTTGTGATGTAATGTCCGTTGCTCTCCACTTTCTCTGTGGAGGTAGGCCCACTGTCTGACTTATAATGTTTTTAGAGATCCTGCCCCCCATAACAAGGCCTGTAAGCGGCATCCCTTCCTCTCCAGGCAACAGAGGTGAGCTCTTTGTGATGTTATGTCCGTTGCTCTCCACTTTCTCTGTGGAGGTTGGACCACTGTCTGACTTATAATGTTTTTAGAGATCCCGCCCCCCTCATAACAAGGCCTGTAAGCGGCATGCCTTCCTCTCCAGGCAACAGAGGTGAGCTCTTTGTGATGTCATGTCCGTTGCTCTCCATTTTCTCTGTGGAGGTTGGACCACTGTCTGACTTATAATGTTTTTAGAGATCCCGCCCCCCTCATAAAAAGGCCTGTAATCAGCATCCCTTCCTCTCCAGGCAACAAAGGTGAGCTCTTTGTGATGTAATGTCCGTTGCTCTCCACTTTCTCTGTGGAGGTTGGACCACTGTCTGACTTATAATGTTTTTAGAGTCTCCCCCCCCCCTCATAACAAGGCCTGTAAGCGGCATCCCTTCCTCTCCAGGCAACAGAGGTGAGCTCTTTGTGATGTCATGTCCGTTGCTCTCCACTTTCTCTGTGGAGGTTGGACCACTGTCTGACTTATAATGTTTTTAGAGTCCCCCCCCTCCTTAACAAGGCCTGTAATCGGCATCCCTTCCTCTCCAGGCAACAGAGGTGAGCTCTTTGTGATGTCATGTCCGTTGCTCTCCACTTTCTCTGTGGAGGTTGGACCACTGTCTGACTTATAATGTTTTTAGAGATCCCGCCCCCCTCATAAAAAGGCCTGTAATCGGCATCCCTTCCTCTCCAGGCAACAAAGGTGAGCTCTTTCTGATGTAATGTCCGTTGCTCTCCACTTTCTCTGTGGAGGTTGGACCACTGTCTGACTTATAATGTTTTTAGAGTCCCCCCCCCCCCTTAACAAGGCCTGTAATCGGCATCCCTTCCTCTCCAGGCAACACAGGTGAGCTCTTTGTGATGTCATGTCCGTTGCTCTCCACTTTCTCTGTGGAGGTTGGACCACTGTCTGACTTATAATGTTTTTAGAGATCCCGCCCCTCTCATAACAAGGCCTGTAAGCGGCATCCCTTCCTCTCCAGGCAACAGAGGTGAGCTCTTTGTGATGTCATGTCCGTTGCTCTCCACTTTCTCTGTGGAGGTTGGACCACTGTCTGACTTATAATGTTTTTAGAGATCCCGCCCCCCTCATAACAAGGCCTGTAAGCGGCATCCCTTCCTCTCCAGGCAACAGAGGTGAGCTCTTTGTGATGTCATGTCCGTTGCTCTCCACTTTCTCTGTGGAGGTTGGACCACTGTCTGACTTATAATGTTTTTAGAGTCCCCCCCCCTCCTTAACAAGGCCTGTAATCGGCATCCCTTCCTCTCCAGGCAACAGAGGTGAGCTCTTTGTGATGTCATGTCCGTTGCTCTCCACTTTCTCTGTGGAGGTTGGACCACTGTCTGACTTATAATGTTTTTAGAGATCCCGCCCCCCTCATAAAAAGGCCTGTAATCGGCATCCCTTCCTCTCCAGGCAACAAAGGTGAGCTCTTTGTGATGTAATGTCCGTTGCTCTCCACTTTCTCTGTGGAGGTTGGACCACTGTCTGACTTATAATGTTTTTAGAGTCCCCCCCCCCCTTAACAAGGCCTGTAATCGGCATCCCTTCCTCTCCAGGCAACAGAGGTGAGCTCTTTGTGATGTCATGTCCGTTGCTCTCCACTTTCTCTGTGGAGGTTGGACCACTGTCTGACTTATAATGTTTTTAGAGATCCCGCCCCCCTCATAACAAGGCCTGTAAGCGGCATCCCTTCCTCTCCAGGCAACAGAGGTGAGCTCTTTGTGATGTCATGTCCGTTGCTCTCCACTTTCTCTGTGGAGGTTGGACCACTGTCTGACTTATAATGTTTTTAGAGTCCCCCCCCCCTTAACAAGGCCTGTAATCGGCATCCCTTCCTCTCCAGGCAACAGAGGTGAGCTCTTTGTGATGTCATGTCCGTTGCTCTCCACTTTCTCTGTGGAGGTTGGACCACTGTCTGACTTATAATGTTTTTAGAGTCCCCCCCCCTCCTTAACAAGGCCTGTAATCGGCATCCCTTCCTCTCCAGGCAACAGAGGTGAGCTCTTTGTGATGTCATGTCCGTTGCTCTCCACTTTCTCTGTGGAGGTTGGACCACTGTCTGACTTATAATGTTTTTAGAGATCCCGGCCTCCATAACAAGGCCTGTAAGCGGCATGCCTTCCTCTCCAGGCAACAGAGGTGAGCTCTTTGTGATGTCATGTCCGTTGGTCTCCACTTTCTCTGTGGAGGTTGGACCACTGTCTGACTTATAATGTTTTTAGCGATCCCCCCCATAACAAGGCCTATAATCGGCATGCATTCCTCTCCAGGCAACAGAGGTGAGCTCTTTGTGATGTCATGTCCGTTGCTCTCCACTTTCTCTGTGGAGGTAGGCCCACTGTCTGAATTATAATGTTTTTAGAGTCCCCCCCCCCCTCCTTAACAAGGCGTGTAATCGGCATCCCTTCCTCTCCAGGCAACAGAGGTGAGCTCTTTGTGATGTCATGTCCATTGCTCTCCACTTTCTCTGTGGAGGTTGGACCACTGTCTGACTTATAATGTTTTTAGCGATCCCCCCCATAACAAGGCCTATAATCGGCATGCCTTCCTCTCCAGGCAACAGAGGTGAGCTCTTTGTGATGTCATGTCCGTTGCTCTCCACTTTCTCTGTGGAGGTAGGCCCACTGTCTGAATTATAATGTTTTTAGAGTCCCCCCCCCCCTCCTTAACAAGGCGTGTAATCGGCATCCCTTCCTCTCCAGGCAACAGAGGTGAGCTCTTTGTGATGTCATGTCCATTGCTCTCCACGTTCTCTGTGGAGGTAGGCCCACTGTCTGAATTATAATGTTTTTAGAGTCCCCCCCCTCCTTAACAAGGCGTGTAATCGGCATCCCTTCCTCTCCAGGCAACAGAGGTGAGCTCTTTGTGATGTCATGTCCGTTGCTCTCCACTTTCTCTGTGGAGGTATGCACACTGTGTGACTTATAATGTTTTTAGAGATCCCCCCCCCCATAACAAGGCCTGTAAGCGGCATGCCTTCCTCTCCAGGCAACAGAGGTGAGCTCTTTGTGATGTCATGTCCGTTGCTCTCCACTTTCTCTGTGGAGGTAGGCCCACTGTCTGACTAATAATGTTTTTAGAGATCCCGCCCCCCATAACAAGGCCTGTAAGCGGCATCCCTTCCTCTCCAGGCAACAGAGGTGAGCTCTTTGTGATGTAATGTCCGTTGCTCTCCACTTTCTCTGTGGAGGTAGGCCCACTGTCTGACTTATAATGTTTTTAGAGATCCCGCCCCCCATAACAAGGCCTGTAATCGGCATCCCTTCCTCTCCAGGCAACAGAGGTGAGCTCTTTGTGATGTAATGTCCGTTGCTCTCCACTTTCTCTGTGGAGGTAGGCCCACTGTCTGACTTATAATGTTTTTAGAGATCCCGCCCCCCATAACAAGGCCTGTAAGCGGCATCCCTTCCTCTCCAGGCAGCAGAGGTGAGCTCTTTGTGATGTCATGTCCGTTGCTCTCCACTTTCTCTGTGGAGGTTGGACCACTGTCTGACTTATAATGTTTTTAGAGATCCCGCCCCCCTCATAACAAGGCCTGTAAGCGGCATCCCTTCCTCTCCAGGCAACAGAGGTGAGCTCTTTGTGATGTCATGTCCGTTGCTCTCCACTTTCTCTGTGGAGGTTGGACCACTGTCTGACTTATAATGTTTTTAGAGTCCCCCCCCCTTAACAAGGCCTGTAATCGGCATCCCTTCCTCTCCAGGCAACAGAGGTGAGCTCTTTGTGATGTCATGTCCGTTGCTCTCCACTTTCTCTGTGGAGGTAGGCCCACTGTCTGAATTATAATGTTTTTAGAGTCCCCCCCCCCTGTTATGTGGGCTGCCACCCCTCCATCAAAGGCTGGCACACCCGTGTCAACCCTTCCTGACACTCCTGAGCAGACCCTGGCACCAGAGAGAGAAAAGCCAGGTCAAGCCTTGCAAAGCATAATGGGAAAGCAACTAAAACCCACTTCTTGCTCTGAAGCAGGACTTGGAGTTAGGCTTCCCCCGACCTACTTGCTTGCAACAAAAGAGGAGTTTGTCAGCACACCTGGCAAGTACAGAGAGACAAAGGCACCCCACCCAAGACTCCCCTCCAGCCAGCCAAGCACTTTGTCTTGCAAAGGGAACTGGCCACTCTCTTTCAACACCAAATCTAATCCAAGATTTGGTCTTTGTCTTTTCCCTTACCACTATCCCCAGGCACAAGCAATCATCCAGGATTTGCCAGAAATGGGCCATCAGCCCTACTAGACAGGAAATATTTCTTCATATTCCCAGCAGCTAGTTTCTTTGTCTCAGCAACCCGTTTCTTTGTTGGGACCTGGCTACAGTCGTTACTGGCCATCAAACTCTTTGTCCAAGCCCTGGACAAGGTAGGATCAGCCCCCTGTAGCCTCAGGCCACAGATTTCCTTTAAATATTGGGCTCCCACAGCCACAAAGGGCAGTCAGTTTCCAGGCTACAGAAACTCTGTCCGACATTCGTCTTGGTCCCTCGTCTGTCGCCCCAAATTGCTTCCCTGGACCTCCAGAACTCTGCTCCACCCAGAAGACAGGTAGATATCACTTCCAATCAACCCTTAGTATAGGTTCTTCCCCTATAAGCCTTTTCCTTGTGTGCTAGTGGCTAGGAATGTACATTTCTTTGCTAGAGTGCGCATGTGTTGTCTTTTGTCTAATTAGTGTTTGTTAATAAAATTCTTCCATGTTTAGATCATTGTCTGCCTTGGTTCTATCTCAGTGACATAATTACCCAGTAAACTGTGCAATACAAGGTCCCACGTTACGCCACGCTGCCTCTTGCTGGCTCTACTAGCTGATTCCCCACAACTAAATTTAGACACGTGTCCTTACAGACACGCATTTGGCGTAACAGATCTGGTGGATCACGCGGGCAATTGCCCCAGGGCTTTTATTCCGTGGTAAAAGCAGAGGTGCAACTACCTCGGTTTAAAACCTCGGTGACGTAGGGGAAAAGTCTCTGAGTTGAACTAGTGGCTTTTGTTGTGTGAGTGTGTTTGCCAATTGCTGTTGTGTGAATTCTGGGTGGGCTGTTTTCCGTTCCTCTCCTTCCCTTCAGTACTGCAAAGCCTGTTGGCCGTGGGCTAAAACGGTGTTCACTTGGAATTTGTTGTGGGTTTTGACTGTCGCTCTGTGGGGACCCCACATTGCATCTTTCAGACCCACAGGGTGCCTCCCACCACGGTAGCGTGCGATAGGGAACCCCGCCCTCACGCATCTGACCTTCGCTAAGGCAGAGCTGAGGTTTGCCCTTTCATGTGCTGTATATACCGTGAATTAGGGCTCCTCTTCCTCCTCCTCTGATCACGAGCTGTAGATACCGTGAATCAGTCGAGGTTTGCAGGTGCTCCTCCTGACTTCGGGCACTCCCGTTAAGTGCAGGGCAAGAAAGGACACCGTGCCAACCCCCCCCCCTTTAGTTTCCTCCTGTTCATGTGCTGTATATACCGTGAATCAGGGTTGGTGCAGGCTGTAATCACTCTGCAGAGACAGAGGACACAGGCCTGGTCTTTCTATTGCTGCATACCGGAGCTCGGTGCCAGCAATCTTTGGGTTAATTCTTGGGTGTGTTGCCTGTAGGATTTCCCCTATCTCTTTGAGTGTTTGGGTAATTGCTGCCATAAGAGATGGCTGCAAAGATTGTTCTTGCTGAAGCCTTCCAGAGCAAGGACAGGGTAGACCAGCTGACCAAGTGGGTCATGTCAAAGGGGCGCAACCCCTGGAAACCTGGGTTCTTTAAAGACCCAAATCCCCTGGAGAAACTTACAGAGACTTTTCAGTCATACTGTGACTCCAGGAGGCTGAAACTGGGAAGTGTGAGTACCCACGCTGCCTGGGGTCTCTACACTGCGCTGCAGGACAGTGTGGCACAGATTAGAGAACTCCAAACAGCGTTGGAAAGTTTGGAACAGGACCTCCAACTAGCACTGGAAAATCAGGAGCGCGAGTATGCACTCAAGCTCTCTGATAGGGAAGCTCGCCTTGAGTCCCTGGGAAAAGATCTTGAGAGAGAAATCGGGGAGCGAGATGCTGTAATTAGCAAGCTCCACCGAAAAATAGAACAGTTGCAAGGAGAGAAATTTGACTTGCTTGTGGACAAAAACCACTATGCAAATCTGGTACAGGAGAAAGATCTCCAGTGCCAACAGGCTCTTCTGAGAGCAGAAGAGGCCTCTGCTAAGGTGAAAGAATTGGGCAAGCTGCATGATCAGGCACAGAGTGCAGCACAATTTCTGGCTAGGGAAAAAGCAGCACAAGTCTCAGCCATAAGCCATGATGCGTGCCGCCATGAAATTGAAAGTCTGAAGCAAAAATTGGGGCTTCAGACTGCTCTCATTGCAACTGTGCACCCCGAGACACTCCCTTCCCTGCCAGACCTGTCTCACACAGAGCAGGTACTGCCAGCAGAGGCTGTCTCACATCTGCCAATCAACCCTGATTGGACGGAAACCCCCACTCCGGTCCATCCCGTCCAGCATGAGACAGTCCGGAGGCACATGGCAAATGGCCGTGTCGAGGTTACCAACCAGGAGAGAGTCATGATTTGGAAGCCTCATGAAGCGAAGGCTATTGGTGACCAGTTGGGCCCTCTCAACAGGGACACTGGCGTGCAATGGCTGTGTACAACCCTAGAGCAGTACCCCACTGCCAGCGGGGAGGATCTGTGCCAATTGGTAAGGGTGTGTGCTACTGGACCGGACACACAAGCCTTACGGAATGGCCTACTCCAACGTAATATGGCACAGTTAGGTCCAATGAATTGGGCCCGCGAAATAGCCAAATTGCTTTGGCCGGGCCAATCAGCGGAGCTACTGTTCCTCACTGACAAGCAAGGCCCTGATGAGAACCCTGAAAGCTATTCAAGCCGCAAGTGCTTCCTTGCGCAGTTAGCTGAAAAGGTTCAGGCAAATGCTGAGGGTATATGGAACTTTAATGTAGACAATTTTAAGACACCATTCTACAATGGTCTCAACACCCGAACAAAAATTGCTATAGGCATGTTTGACCCGACCAACATCGCTTGGTATGCACTGGAAGAAAAGGTACGACTCGCTGGCGACCTTTTCCGTGAGGCGGCCCATGCTCGAGGTTCTCAGGTCAAGCATCCCAAGAAAAGCCCACAGGAACCGGTGCAGGCAGTCACCTACGCCAACAACGGCCCTCATTCCACCCACAAGTGGAATGGAGGAAGTGACAAGCAGCCCTGGGATCTTTCTGCAAAAGGGAGTGGCTATCGAGGGGGAAACAAGGGAGGAGCCAAACCTGGTCCTGAGCGCCCTGCTGCTGCTCCCGGCAATGGCCTCTCCCCAAATAACCCCTTCGGTCCCCGCCCATCCCCGCTCCCCAGGAACACGGTTCCAGCTCCTGCTCAGCCGTCAGCTCCTATGGCTCCAGCCAGCCTCCCTCCTGCAGAGGCAGCCAGAAAATCAGTCCGGAACTGGTTCTGGTTTCGTCTGAAGGAGATGGGTCAGGACATGCGGCAGTTTGACCAACAGCCTCTAGAAGTCATGATCCAGGCCTACACGGACCTGATGAGAGCCCTACCAGCACCAGCTGCTGGCGCACAGCCAGTTGCCTCTTTGCAAGACCCGGAAAATCCTTTCCCATACTACCCCGGCTTTCCAGAAGCCGAGGGGGGGTCAGAATAGGGGTGCCCGAGGTCCAGAGATCTCCCACTGGGTGTAATGGCAAAGCTTGTGCCTGACACTTGGGGGAGACCGACGGTCAAGGCGGGCGTCGGGACCTCCGGGAACTCTCTTTCCGCCTCCCTCCTGGTGGATACAGGGGCGTCTCTTGATATCCTCCACCCCAGGCTTGCAGCCATGGGAACTCCCACTTCGGAAGCCCGAGCACTTGCTGGCTTCGGAGGAGGAACCCACCGAGCCAAAGTCTGGCAGGACATCCCTCTCACGGTAGGGAAACTCACAACTCGGATCGAGGCTTGCGAGAACCAGGGAGAGGATGATGGCATTCTCGGAATGCCCTTCCTCCGCCGCCACAAGGTAACCATGGATCTGGCAAATGGCTTCCTTTGGAGCCTAAAAGATGGCCCCACAGAGGTGTCTGCCATCCACCGTTGCGCAGCCCTCAAGGCCCCCCTTCCCCTTGCACCTTTGTCCACTGACCCCTGGGTACAGGAGTTTCCTGACATCTGGGTAAGGGACAAGGCAGAATGTGGGTTGGTGCGAGGCGCCTGCGTGCTCATTGAGGGGAAAGACCCCCCTCCCCAACGGCAGTACCGGTACCCTGCAGAGGCAGAGGTCGGTATTGGCAAGACTATCGAGGGCTTGCTAAAATGGGATGTCATAACACCTATGCAGTCCATATGCAATGCTCCTCTCTGGCCCGTTCTTAAAGCAGACGGGGTGACTTGGCGAATGACAGTGGATTTTAGAGCGCTTAATGCAGCCACCCCACAAGTAGCGCCCGTTGTTGCAAAATACAATGAGATCTTGGCAGCCATAGCTGCAGGGTCTAAGTGGTACAGTGTCATTGATCTGGCAAATGCCTTTCATTCAATCAAGCTGCACGAGTCATGTTGGTACAAGTTTGCCTTCACATTTCGCGGCCAGCAATATGTTTTTAAACGTACTCCCCAGGGATTTCACTCTAGCCCTAGCATTTGCCATGCACATGTCATGCAAATGTGGGAGAAGCTCAGGCCAGAGTCTAGGAACCACGTGCTTTCATATGTAGATGACGTGTTGGTCCATTCTGACACGGAAGAGTGTACACGAGAAATCACACAGGAAGTGTTGTCTATCATTCAAGAGAAAGGCTTTAAAGCTAGCCGTGAGAAGGCTCAGCTAGTACAGAAGGAGGTAAAATACCTGGGTCTTTCCCTAGGTACTGAAGGAAGGACCCCTGACTCTCAGCGGGTGGAAGTCATCGCTAAGCTCCCTGCCCCCACCGACACGCATACTCTACGTGCTCTCCTGGGAACGTTTAACTTTTCCAGGGATTTTATAGAGTCTTTTGCAGAAAAGGCTCGGCCTCTGTACCAGCTCCTCAAGAAGGATGCCAAGTGGGAATGGGGCCCCAGACAGCAGGAGGCTTTTGCAGAGCTTAAGCGTAGTCTTGTTAGTGCCCCTGCGCTTGCTCATCCGGACATTGGAAAACCTTTCTATGTCCAACTTGCCACATCAGACTTAAGCATGGGTGCAACCTTAAGTCAAAACCAGGCAGGTACAGCCCGTGTAGTAGCCTATGCTTCCAGGAATTTCAGCCCCGTAGAGGCCAAGTTCAGTCCTTGTGAGAAGGAATGTTTGGCTCTAGTCTGGGCGCTGACACACTGGGAATTCATCATTGGTGGTGCGAAGGTCATTGTTCAGTCTACCCATACCCCTTTAAAGTACATCATCTCTGGACGCATCCAGAACGGCCAGGTGACTAACACTCGCATAGCACAATGGACCCTCGCTCTAGTCAATCGGGGCGTAGACTTTAAAAAGGAACAGAGAGAGTGCCCTGCCCCCTATGGACTCATTGTCAAGGGTGAGCAGCACGAGTGCCCTCTTCCTGTGGTAGAGTCCATGGACTGGCCAGTCTCTTGGGGTGCCCCCCTAGCAGAAGCACAACTGCAAGGCTTTGCATGTTGGTTCTGTGACGGGTCATCCCAACATGTGAATGGCTCTCCTAGAACGGGCTATGGAGCAATCCGAGTCCATGACTCCTTCTTTCTTTCTGGCATTGCCCGTCCTCACTCCAGCCAAGCTGCTGAAGTGACAGCTCTCCAAGAGATCTTGGGGTTCGAAGCTCCAGACTGTCCCCTGGCAGTCTACACGGACTCTGACTGGGTCGCCAAGACAGCCACAGTCTGGCTCCCCATTTGGCTCAGAAATGGATGCAAAACCTCAGATGGGAAACCCATCTCTCACCTCGCCAAATGGCTGCGCATTGCAGAGCTCATTCAAAATCGAACTGCTCCTACCTGGGTTGCACATGTTAAGGGGCACCAGAAGAATGCGTCAGACATTTGTGTCTGGAATAACAGAGCGGACGCTCTTGCGAAAGAGGCTGCTCTGATGGACCCAGGGGGGCCCTTCCTGGAATCTCGCACTCTCCCGCCCATTCAGCCCGTAGTCACTCGCAAGGCCAAGCAAGCAATCACCCCTCTCCTGGACCTTGCTACATTGCAGGAAGGAGACACACAGGTCAAGGACTTAATGGAAGCAGGCAGGGATCCAACAGGGAAGTACCAAATTGTGACACAGGATGGAATCATTTGGGCCAAAGATTCCTCTGACCAGCTCCACTGGCTAGTCCCCTCTGAAGTTCGGGGAGACTTGATCCAATTTGCCCATGAGCAAGGGCACCGGGGTAAGGACATCACCCTGGAACGGGTTAAGGAAACAGGCTGGTGGCCAGCCATGCGCCAGGACATAGAGCAGTGGGTCAACAACTGCCTTGCCTGCGCTATGGTAAATGCGGACCCTTCAGGTCCTAAAGCCGCCATCCAGCACCAGCGCATTGAAGGTCCATGGGCTCGCCTTCAGATTGACTTTATTGGGCCATTACCTACCACCCCCCGAGGCAACCGTTACTGCCTCACGGTAGTGGACCCCTTCAGCAAATGGATTGAGGCTTTTCCTTGCAGGAACAACACTGCAGCCACCACTGCAAGGTTGTTGTTTAACAACATCTTCAGTCGATTCGGTCTTCCGCGAGTAATAGACTCAGATTCGGGTGGCCATTTCATCGGCGAGGTCACTCAGGAACTCTGCCGCGCTTTGGGCATTAAGCAGAGGTTCCACATAGCCGCTCACCCCCAATCCTCGGGTGGAATTGAGCGAACCAACCGTACGCTAAAGGAAGCATTACGGAAAATGGTAAAGTCCTCTGGAAGGGACTGGGATGAGAAGCTCCCTATAGTCCTTATGGCAATCCGAGGGACAAAAGCTATGCACGGGTACTCTCCCCACCAGGTAATGACTGGGAGGAAAATGGTTCTCCCTGAAAGTCTGTGGCTAGACACCAGTCTCCCAAGCGACCTGGATGCAATAGTTGTGAACAATGAGTGGGTGAGCCGGTTGGTCCAAGAGATTGCTACTATCCACAGGCAGGTAGCAGAGAAACTTGGGACTGCACAAAGGTGCGTGGACAAACGGCTTGGGTGGGTTCGCAACCCACGGCAATGGGAAATTGGCCAATTGGTCATGTACCGGAACTTTTGGGAGAAAAATCATGTCCTGTCAGCAAAATGGTTGGGTCCAGTCCCAATCACAAAAAGAGTGAGCCCTGCAGTGTACCAAGTGGCTATCCCCCAAAGGGGATCCACCCGCTACAAGTACTTCCATTGTTCCCAGCTTAAGGAATGGAAAGGACAATCGGACAATCCCCAGGAGGATTGCGCCACTGAAGAGCCCCTGGAGGTCAAACCTCCAGCCCCCACCACAACAGTGGTGGTCAAACAACTCTCACTGAGCAATTCAGGTGAGCCTGCTTTGGAAGGTGTGGCAGAAACCTTCCTCCAGTTGGATCCAGGGTAAAGGGAAATAGGGACAAAGACCTTGCCCACTCTCGGACGCGAGGGGGGGAGAATACCTTACACAGCTAAATAAATGTATCCATCTGGTTAGCCCCAATTGGCATGGGTGCTTCCCTGATTGATGTAGCAAAAAAAAAATGTAGTTCTGACAAATAAACTGGCAGTAGCAACTGATGCCACCTCTCGACTGGCCAAACCAGTCCAAATTCTCTGGAGATTGTTGTAGAAGTACAGCACTCCATGAACACAACGAGCGAATGTTTCCCTGGCACTTGCATGTGCGCAGGCTCATTCTATTAATTTGGCCCTAGTCACGGAACTAATCAGACCTAAATCTGAGGGCCACATTAAGTAAAGCAGTTCATGATGGCAACCCTCATGCCGAATGAAGCTGCCCTATTTGATTGGTAGGCTCTCTTGCATGTCAAGATCGAGCCGGGATTGCTCCGCCTGTTCGTGGCGACAGTAGTTCCACAGGAATTTTTCCAAATTCACCCTGTAGTTCTTCTTGGACTTCTAACTCAGTCCGGAGACATCCTCTATGTTAGCCACTGGGCTAGGATCTCTCTTCTATGGGTTGGCAGACAGTCAATGTCCAAGGTTGCCAATACCGGAAGAAATAAGGCCTCATCTGTGACAGTGAAGCCCTAGAGGCACATCACCCGTGCCTTGCCCACACCAAAAACTGATCAGGAAAAATGCTCTTTTGGACGTGACCCAAGAGCATAATTCGGCCATTGGTTATCACCGGATCCAGCCCATGGCACCATTATTTAATCACTGTTTCTGTAAAATGTACTCAATCCATGAATGGGTCTTCACTTACACCGCTCTCCTCTGGACGAAGCAAGAGCTCCCATATCTCTCCTGTCGTCCTGGGACTTGGTATGAAACCCCTCCACCACCTCCTCATGCATCCTGCTCTTTGGAAAACCCTGGAAGCAGTGGAAGCAGCTGGAGAGGCTGCCATCCTGATCATCACTGATAACGGTAACCAGATCTCCACTTTAGCCACCAAGATTACTAACTTGGGACATCACCAGTGGTAGGAATCCCTCCTAAGATGGTCAAGTAATGCTACCAGTGCCATCAACTTCAAGATGCACCCCATCATCATCCTCATCTGCCAGATCGCCCTGGCCATTGCCCTTTTCTACCTCGCCTGCTGGGAAAAGGGACAATTCAACAGACTGTACCTGATTGCCTCATACCCATAATGGACCCTTGGTCTACTCTGCGCCATCTACTGGCTGCTACTGAGATTCACCTCCTGACCTGGAGTTGGCTTTGAACTATTATGCTTCCTGCTTTCCCCTGCCTGGGTATTCCGGGAAGATACCTCCTGCAGCCCCAAGGACTATGGACTCTGATTTGAACTCTTTTCTGCCTTTCACCAGCATGGACAGGATCCCTCCGTTCCACTCTATTTTTCTTGTATAGCTGTGGACCTGCATCACCTACAGCTGCCCTTCCTGTCTACCAACTCAAGATGGTGATGGAATAAAAATTCATCTTTGATTGGAAAACATTTTTTGACTCTAGCCTACACATGGACTGGACTGACTAGCAGCAAAGCAATTGCAGCTGCTAGACCTACCGGATTGGACATTTGACCTAAAGGGAAAGACACCTAACCTCTTTCCCGCCATGAGAGTTATGTATTTTATTTCATTTACTGTTATTGTATTGTTTTATTGATGTGTTATGTGTATTTCCCATTAGGATTTAAGCATTTGAATGTGATTTTCATTAATGATATTTAGAATAATGTTTTATTATAGATTGTATTTGTAAGGTAGATTGCTGCCCGCATGTTAGAAATAACTGCCCGCACCTGTCAAAAGGAACAGTTTTCACTTTGCCAGCATATCTCCACAGTCACCTAAAAGGGACCAGCCCTTAGCTCCTAATACTATTTTTGCTTTTAATTTGGCTTTGATAGAGTAGGAAGTTTTTCTAGTGGCAAGAACTGGAAACCTACCTCACCCTCCCAAAAGTCTTTCTTACTATTTTCTTTTGTGGACAGTTTATCTTTGCTTACATGTGTTTTGGTCATTTGTGAACGTTCCAAAGAGTTCCACTCTTTGTAGTTCCCAAATGAAGGGGGGGGATTGTTATGTGGGCTGCCACCCCTCCATCAAAGGCTGGCACACCCGTGTCAACCCTTCCTGACACTCCTGAGCAGACCCTGGCACCAGAGAGAGAAAAGCCAGGTCAAGCCTTGCAAAGCATAATGGGAAAGCAACTAAAACCCACTTCTTGCTCTGAAGCAGGACTTGGAGTTAGGCTTCCCCCGACCTACTTGCTTGCAACAAAAGAGGAGTTTGTCAGCACACCTGGCAAGTACAGAGAGACAAAGGCACCCCACCCAAGACTCCCCTCCAGCCAGCCAAGCACTTTGTCTTGCAAAGGGAACTGGCCACTCTCTTTCAACACCAAATCTAATCCAAGATTTGGTCTTTGTCTTTTCCCTTACCACTATCCCCAGGCACAAGCAATCATCCAGGATTTGCCAGAAATGGGCCATCAGCCCTACTAGACAGGAAATATTTCTTCATATTCCCAGCAGCTAGTTTCTTTGTCTCAGCAACCCGTTTCTTTGTTGGGACCTGGCTACAGTCGTTACTGGCCATCAAACTCTTTGTCCAAGCCCTGGACAAGGTAGGATCAGCCCCCTGTAGCCTCAGGCCACAGATTTCCTTTAAATATTGGGCTCCCACAGCCACAAAGGGCAGTCAGTTTCCAGGCTACAGAAACTCTGTCCGACATTCGTCTTGGTCCCTCGTCTGTCGCCCCAAATTGCTTCCCTGGACCTCCAGAACTCTGCTCCACCCAGAAGACAGGTAGATATCACTTCCAATCAACCCTTAGTATAGGTTCTTCCCCTATAAGCCTTTTCCTTGTGTGCTAGTGGCTAGGAATGTACATTTCTTTGCTAGAGTGCGCGTGTGTTGTCTTTTGTCTAATTAGTGTTTGTTAATAAAATTCTTCCATGTTTAGATCATTGTCTGCCTTGGTTCTATCTCAGTGACATAATTACCCAGTAAACTGTGCAATACAAGGTCCCACGTTACGCCACGCTGCCTCTTGCTGGCTCTACTAGCTGATTCCCCACAACTAAATTTAGACACGTGTCCTTACAGACACGCATTTGGCGTAACACCCCTCCTTAACAAGGCGTGTAATCGGCATCCCTTCCTCTCCAGGCAACAGAGGTGAGCTCTTTGTGATGTCATGTCCATTGCTCTCCACGTTCTCTGTGGAGGTAGGCCCACTGTCTGAATTATAATGTTTTTAGAGTCCCCCCCCTCCTTAACAAGGCGTGTAATCGGCATCCCTTCCTCTCCAGGCAACAGAGGTGAGCTCTTTGTGATGTCATGTCCGTTGCTCTCCACTTTCTCTGTGGAGGTATGCACACTGTGTGACTTATAATGTTTTTAGAGATCCCCCCCCCCCATAACAAGGCCTGTAAGCGGCATGCCTTCCTCTCCAGGCAACAGAGGTGAGCTCTTTGTGATGTCATGTCCGTTGCTCTCCACTTTCTCTGTGGAGGTAGGCCCACTGTCTGACTAATAATGTTTTTAGAGATCCCGCCCCCCATAACAAGGCCTGTAAGCGGCATCCCTTCCTCTCCAGGCAACAGAGGTGAGCTCTTTGTGATGTAATGTCCGTTGCTCTCCACTTTCTCTGTGGAGGTAGGCCCACTGTCTGACTTATAATGTTTTTAGAGATCCCGCCCCCCATAACAAGGCCTGTAATCGGCATCCCTTCCTCTCCAGGCAACAGAGGTGAGCTCTTTGTGATGTAATGTCCGTTGCTCTCCACTTTCTCTGTGGAGGTAGGCCCACTGTCTGACTTATAATGTTTTTAGAGATCCCGCCCCCCATAACAAGGCCTGTAAGCGGCATCCCTTCCTCTCCAGGCAGCAGAGGTGAGCTCTTTGTGATGTCATGTCCGTTGCTCTCCACTTTCTCTGTGGAGGTTGGACCACTGTCTGACTTATAATGTTTTTAGAGATCCCGCCCCCCTCATAACAAGGCCTGTAAGCGGCATCCCTTCCTCTCCAGGCAACAGAGGTGAGCTCTTTGTGATGTCATGTCCGTTGCTCTCCACTTTCTCTGTGGAGGTTGGACCACTGTCTGACTTATAATGTTTTTAGAGTCCCCCCCCCTTAACAAGGCCTGTAATCGGCATCCCTTCCTCTCCAGGCAACAGAGGTGAGCTCTTTGTGATGTCATGTCCGTTGCTCTCCACTTTCTCTGTGGAGGTTGGACCACTGTCTGACTTATAATGTTTTTAGAGTCCCCCCCCCCTCCTTAACAAGGCCTGTAATCGGCATCCGTTCCTCTCCAGGCAACAGAGGTGAGCTCTTTGTGATGTCATGTCCGTTGCTCTCCACTTTCTCTGTGGAGGTTGGACCACTGTCTGACTTATAATGTTTTTAGAGATCCCGCCCCCCATAACAAGGCCTGTAAGCGGCATGCCTTCCTCTCCAGGCAACAGAGGTGAGCTCTTTGTGATGTCATGTCCGTTGGTCTCCACTTTCTCTGTGGAGGTTGGACCACTGTCTGACTTATAATGTTTTTAGAGTCCCCCCCCCCTCCTTAACAAGGCGTGTAATCGGCATCCCTTCCTCTCCAGGCAACAGAGGTGAGCTCTTTGTGATGTCATGTCCATTGCTCTCCACGTTCTCTGTGGAGGTAGGCCCACTGTCTGAATTATAATGTTTTTAGAGTCCCCCCCCTCCTTAACAAGGCGTGTAATCGGCATCCCTTCCTCTCCAGGCAACAGAGGTGAGCTCTTTGTGATGTCATGTCCGTTGCTCTCCACTTTCTCTGTGGAGGTATGCACACTGTGTGACTTATAATGTTTTTAGAGATCCCCCCCCCCATAACAAGGCCTGTAAGCGGCATGCCTTCCTCTCCAGGCAACAGAGGTGAGCTCTTTGTGATGTCATGTCCGTTGCTCTCCACTTTCTCTGTGGAGGTAGGCCCACTGTCTGACTAATAATGTTTTTAGAGATCCCGCCCCCCATAACAAGGCCTGTAAGCGGCATCCCTTCCTCTCCAGGCAACAGAGGTGAGCTCTTTGTGATGTAATGTCCGTTGCTCTCCACTTTCTCTGTGGAGGTAGGCCCACTGTCTGACTTATAATGTTTTTAGAGATCCCGCCCCCCATAACAAGGCCTGTAATCGGCATCCCTTCCTCTCCAGGCAACAGAGGTGAGCTCTTTGTGATGTCATGTCCGTTGCTCTCCACTTTCTCTGTGGAGGTAGGCCCACTGTCTGACTTATAATGTTTTTAGAGATCCCGCCCCCCATAACAAGGCCTGTAAGCGGCATCCCTTCCTCTCCAGGCAGCAGAGGTGAGCTCTTTGTGATGTCATGTCCGTTGCTCTCCACTTTCTCTGTGGAGGTTGGACCACTGTCTGACTTATAATGTTTTTAGAGATCCCGCCCCCCATAACAAGGCCTGTAAGCGGCATGCCTTCCTCTCCAGGCAACAGAGGTGAGCTCTTTGTGATGTCATGTCCGTTGGTCTCCACTTTCTCTGTGGAGGTTGGACCACTGTCTGACTTATAATGTTTTTAGAGTCCCCCCCCCCTCCTTAACAAGGCGTGTAATCGGCATCCCTTCCTCTCCAGGCAACAGAGGTGAGCTCTTTGTGATGTCATGTCCATTGCTCTCCACGTTCTCTGTGGAGGTAGGCCCACTGTCTGAATTATAATGTTTTTAGAGTCCCCCCCCTCCTTAACAAGGCGTGTAATCGGCATCCCTTCCTCTCCAGGCAACAGAGGTGAGCTCTTTGTGATGTCATGTCCGTTGCTCTCCACTTTCTCTGTGGAGGTATGCACACTGTGTGACTTATAATGTTTTTAGAGATCCCCCCCCCCATAACAAGGCCTGTAAGCGGCATGCCTTCCTCTCCAGGCAACAGAGGTGAGCTCTTTGTGATGTCATGTCCGTTGCTCTCCACTTTCTCTGTGGAGGTAGGCCCACTGTCTGACTAATAATGTTTTTAGAGATCCCGCCCCCCATAACAAGGCCTGTAAGCGGCATCCCTTCCTCTCCAGGCAACAGAGGTGAGCTCTTTGTGATGTAATGTCCGTTGCTCTCCACTTTCTCTGTGGAGGTAGGCCCACTGTCTGACTTATAATGTTTTTAGAGATCCCGCCCCCCATAACAAGGCCTGTAATCGGCATCCCTTCCTCTCCAGGCAACAGAGGTGAGCTCTTTGTGATGTCATGTCCGTTGCTCTCCACTTTCTCTGTGGAGGTAGGCCCACTGTCTGACTTATAATGTTTTTAGAGATCCCGCCCCCCATAACAAGGCCTGTAAGCGGCATCCCTTCCTCTCCAGGCAGCAGAGGTGAGCTCTTTGTGATGTCATGTCCGTTGCTCTCCACTTTCTCTGTGGAGGTTGGACCACTGTCTGACTTATAATGTTTTTAGAGATCCCGCCCCCCTCATAACAAGGCCTGTAAGCGGCATCCCTTCCTCTCCAGGCAACAGAGGTGAGCTCTTTGTGATGTCATGTCCGTTGCTCTCCACTTTCTCTGTGGAGGTTGGACCACTGTCTGACTTATAATGTTTTTAGAGTCCCCCCCCCTTAACAAGGCCTGTAATCGGCATCCCTTCCTCTCCAGGCAACAGAGGTGAGCTCTTTGTGATGTCATGTCCGTTGCTCTCCACTTTCTCTGTGGAGGTAGGCCCACTGTCTGAATTATAATGTTTTTAGAGTCCCCCCCCCCTCCTTAACAAGGCGTGTAATCGGCATCCCTTCCTCTCCAGGCAACAGAGGTGAGCTCTTTGTGATGTCATGTCCGTTGCTCTCCACGTTCTCTGTGGAGGTAGGCCCACTGTCTGAATTATAATGTTTTTAGAGTCCCCCCCCTCCTTAACAAGGCGTGTAATCGGCATCCCTTCCTCTCCAGGCAACAGAGGTGAGCTCTTTGTGATGTCATGTCCGTTGCTCTCCACTTTCTCTGTGGAGGTATGCACACTGTGTGACTTATAATGTTTTTAGAGATCCCCCCCCCCCATAACAAGGCCTGTAAGCGGCATGCCTTCCTCTCCAGGCAACAGAGGTGAGCTCTTTGTGATGTCATGTCCGTTGCTCTCCACTTTCTCTGTGGAGGTTGGACCACTGTCTGACTTATAATGTTTTTAGCGATCCCGCTCCCCATATCAAGGCCTGTAAGCGGAATGCCTTCCTCTCCAGGCAACAGAGGTGAGCTCTTTGTGATGTCATGTCCGTTGCTCTCCACTTTCTCTGTGGATGTAGGCCCACTGTCTGACTTATAATGTTTTTAGAGATCCCGCCCCCCATAACAAGGCCTGTAAGCGGCATCCCTTCCTCTCCAGGCAACAGAGGTGAGCTCTTTGTGATGTAATGTCCGTTGCTCTCCACTTTCTCTGTGGAGGTAGGCCCACTGTCTGACTTATAATGTTTTTAGAGATCCCGCCCCCCATAACAAGGCCTGTAAGCGGCATCCCTTCCTCTCCAGGCAGCAGAGGTGAGCTCTTTGTGATGTCATGTCCGTTGCTCTCCACTTTCTCTGTGGAGGTTGGACCACTGTCTGACTTATAATGTTTTTAGAGTCCCCCCCCTCCTTAACAAGGCCTGTAAGCGGCATCCCTTCCTCTCCAGGCAACAGAGGTGAGCTCTTTGTGATGTCATGTCCGTTGCTCTCCACTTTCTCTGTGGAGGTTGGACCACTGTCTGACTTATAATGTTTTTAGAGTCCCCCCCCCTTAACAAGGCCTGTAATCGGCATCCCTTCCTCTCCAGGCAACAGAGGTGAGCTCTTTGTGATGTCATGTCCGTTGCTCTCCACTTTCTCTGTGGAGGTTGGACCACTGTCTGACTTATAATGTTTTTAGAGTCCCCCCCCCCTCCTTAACAAGGCCTGTAATCGGCATCCCTTCCTCTCCAGGCAACAGAGGTGAGCTCTTTGTGATGTCATGTCCGTTGCTCTCCACTTTCTCTGTGGAGGTTGGACCACTGTCTGACTTATAATGTTTTTAGAGATCCCGCCCCCCATAACAAGGCCTGTAAGCGGCATGCCTTCCTCTCCAGGCAACAGAGGTGAGCTCTTTGTGATGTCATGTCCGTTGGTCTCCACTTTCTCTGTGGAGGTTGGACCACTGTCTGACTTATAATGTTTTTAGCGATCCCGCTCCCCATATCAAGGCCTGTAAGCGGAATGCCTTCCTCTCCAGGCAACAGAGGTGAGCTCTTTGTGATGTCATGTCCGTTGCTCTCCACTTTCTCTGTGGATGTAGGCCCACTGTCTGAATTATAATGTTTTTAGAGTCCCCCCCCCCCTCATAACAAGGCCTGTAAGCGGCATCCCTTCCTCTCCAGGCAACAGAGGTGAGCTCTTTGTGATGTCATGTCCGTTGCTCTCCACTTTCTCTGTGGAGGTTGGACCACTGTCTGACTTATAATGTTTTTAGAGATCCCGCCCCCCATAACAAGGCCTGTAAGCGGCATCCCTTCCTCTCCAGGCAGCAGAGGTGAGCTCTTTGTGATGTTATGTCCGTTGCTCTCCACTTTCTCTGTGGAGGTTGGACCACTGTCTGACTTATAATGTTTTTAGAGTCCCCCCCCTCCTTAACAAGGCCTGTAATCGGCATCCCTTCCTCTCCAGGCAACAGAGGTGAGCTCTTTGTGATGTCATGTCCGTTGCTCTCCACTTTCTCTGTGGAGGTTGGACCACTGTCTGACTTATAATGTTTTTAGAGTCCCCCCCCCCTTAACAAGGCCTGTAATCGGCATCCCTTCCTCTCCAGGCAACAGAGGTGAGCTCTTTGTGATGTCATGTCCGTTGCTCTCCACTTTCTCTGTGGAGGTTGGACCACTGTCTGACTTATAATGTTTTTAGAGATCCCGCCCCCCTCATAACAAGGCCTGTAAGCGGCATCCCTTCCTCTCCAGGCAACAGAGGTGAGCTCTTTGTGATGTCATGTCCGTTGCTCTCCACTTTCTCTGTGGAGGTTGGACCACTGTTTGACTTATAATGTTTTTAGAGTCCCCCCCCCTTAACAAGGCCTGTAATCGGCATCCCTTCCTCTCCAGGCAACAGAGGTGAGCTCTTTGTGATGTCATGTCCGTTGCTCTCCACTTTCTCTGTGGAGGTTGGACCACTGTCTGACTTATAATGTTTTTAGAGTCCCCCCCCCTCATAAAAAGGCCTGTAATCGGCATCCCTTCCTCTCCAGGCAACAGAGGTGAGCTCTTTGTGATGTCATGTCCGTTGCTCTCCACTTTCTCTGTGGAGGTTGGACCACTGTCTGACTTATAATGTTTTTAGAGTCCCCCCCCTCATAACAAGGCCTGTAAGCGGCATCCCTTCCTCTCCAGGCAACAGAGGTGAGCTCTTTGTGATGTCATGTCCGTTGCTCTCCACTTTCTCTGTGGAGGTTGGACCACTGTCTGACTTATAATGTTTTTAGAGATCCCGCCCCCCATAACAAGGCCTGTAAGCGGCATCCCTTCCTCTCCAGGCAGCAGAGGTGAGCTCTTTGTAATGTTATGTCCGTTGCTCTCCACTTTCTCTGTGGAGGTTGGACCACTGTCTGACTTATAATGTTTTTAGAGTCCCCCCCCTCCTTAACAAGGCCTGTAATCGGCATCCCTTCCTCTCCAGGCAACAGAGGTGAGCTCTTTGTGATGTCATGTCCGTTGCTCTCCACTTTCTCTGTGGAGGTTGGACCACTGTCTGACTTATAATGTTTTTAGAGATCCTGCCCCTCCTTAACAAGGCGTGTAATCGGCATCCCTTCCTCTCCAGGCAACAGAGGTGAGCTCTTTGTGATGTCATGTCCGTTGCTCTCCACTTTCTCTGTGGAGGTATGCACACTGTGTGACTTATAATGTTTTTAGAGATCCCCCCCCCATAACAAGGCCTGTAAGCGGCATGCCTTCCTCTCCAGGCAACAGAGGTGAGCTCTTTGTGATGTCATGTCCGTTGCTCTCCACTTTCTCTGTGGAGGTAGGCCCACTGTCTGACTAATAATGTTTTTAGAGATCCCGACCCCCATAACAAGGCCTGTAAGCGGCATCGCTTCCTCTCCAGGCAACAGAGGTGAGCTCTTTGTGATGTAATGTCCGTTGCTCTCCACTTTCTCTGTGCAGATATGCACACTGTCTGTCTTATAATGTTTTTAGAGATCCCGCCCCCTCATAAAAAGGCCTATAATCGGCATCCCTTCCTCTCCAGGCAACAGAGGTGAGCTCTTTGTGATGTAATGTCCGTTGCTCTCCACTTTCTCTGTGGAGGTAGGCCCACTGTCTGACTAATAATGTTTTTAGAGATCCCGCCCCCCATAACAAGGCCTGTAAGCGGCATCCCTTCCTCTCCAGGCAACAGAGGTGAGCTCTTTGTGATGTAATGTCCGTTGTCTCCACTTTCTCTGTGGAGGTAGGCCCACTGTCTGACTTATAATGTTTTTAGAGATCCCGCCCCCCATAACAAGGCCTGTAAGCGGCATCCCTTCCTCTCCAGGCAGCAGAGGTGAGCTCTTTGTGATTTTATGTCCGTTGCTCTCCACTTTCTCTGTGGAGGTTGGACCACTGTCTGACTTATAATGTTTTTAGAGATCCCGCCCCCCTCATAACAAGGACTGTAATCGGCATCCCTTCCTCTCCAGGCAACAGAGGTGAGCTCTTTGTGATGTCATGTCCGTTGCTCTCCACTTTCTCTGTGGAGGTTGGACCACTGTCTGACTTATAATGTTTTTAGAGATCCCGCCCCCCTCATAACAAGGCCTGTAAGCGGCATGCCTTCCTCTCCAGGCAACAGAGGTGAGCTCTTTGTGATGTTATGTCCGTTGCTCTCCACTTTCTCTGTGGAGGTTGGACCACTGTCTGACTTATAATGTTTTTAGAGATCCCGCCCCCCTCACAACAAGGCCTGTAATCGGCATCCCTTCCTCTCCAGGCAACAGAGGTGAGCTCTTTGTGATGTCATGTCCGTTGCTCTCCACTTTCTCTGTGGAGGTTGGACCACTGTCTGACTTATAATGTTTTTAGAGTCCCCCCCCCTCCTTAACAAGGCCTGTAATCGGCATCTCTTCCTCTCCAAGCAACAGAGGTGAGCTCTTTGTGATGTCATGTCCGTTGCTCTCCACTTTCTCTGTGGAGGTTGGACCACTGTCTGAATTATAATGTTTTTAGAGTCCCCCCCCCTCCTTAACAAGGCGTGTAATCGGCATCCCTTCCTCTCCAGGCAACAGAGGTGAGCTCTTTGTGATGTCATGTCCGTTGCTCTCCACTTTCTCTGTGGAGGTATGCACACTGTGTGACTTATAATGTTTTTAGAGATCCCCCCCCCCATAACAAGGCCTGTAAGCGGCATGCCTTCCTCTCCAGGCAACAGAGGTGAGCTCTTTGTGATGTCATGTCCGTTGCTCTCCACTTTCTCTGTGGAGGTTGGACCACTGTCTGACTTATAATGTTTTTAGAGTCCCCCCCCCTCCTTAACAAGCGGCATCCCTTCCTCTCCAGGCAACAGAGGTGAGCTCTTTGTGATGTCATGTCCGTTGCTCTCCACTTTCTCTGTGGAGGTAGGCCCACTGTCTGACTTATAATATTTTTAGAGATCCCGCCCCCCATAACAAGGCCTGTAAGCGGCATCCCTTCCTCTCCAGGCAACAGAGGTGAGCTCTTTGTGATTTTATGTCCGTTGCTCTCCACTTTCTCTGTGGAGGTTGGACCACTGTCTGACTTATAATGTTTTTAGAGATCCCGCCCCCCTCATAACAAGGACTGTAATCGGCATCCCTTCCTCTCCAGGCAACAGAGGTGAGCTCTTTGTGATGTCATGTCCGTTGGTCTCCACTTTCTCTGTGGAGGTTGGACCACTGTCTGACTTATAATGTTTTTAGCGATCCCGCTCCCCATAACAAGGCCTGTAAGCGGAATGCCTTCCTCTCCAGGCAACAGAGGTGAGCTCTTTGTGATGTCATGTCCGTTGCTCTCCACTTTCTCTGTGGATGTAGGCCCACTGTCTGAATTATAATGTTTTTAGAGTCCCCCCCCCCTCATAACAAGGCCTGTAAGCGGCATCCCTTCATCTCCAGGCAACAGAGGTGAGCTCTTTGTGATGTCATGTCCGTTGCTCTCCACATTCTCTGTGGAGGTTGGACCACTGTCTGACTTATAATGTTTTTAGAGATCCCCCCCATAACAAGGCCTATAATCGGCATGCCTTCCTCTCCAGGGAACAGAGGTGAGCTCTTTGTGATGTCATGTCCGTTGCTCTCCACTTTCTCTGTGGAGGTAGGCCCACTGTCTGAATTATAATGTTTTTAGAGTCCCCCCCCCTCCTTAACAAGGCGTGTAATCGGCATCCCTTCCTCTCCAGGCAACAGAGGTGAGCTCTTTGTGATGTCATGTCCGTTGCTCTCCACTTTCTCTGTGGAGGTAGGCCCACTGTCTGAATTATAATGTTTTTAGAGTCCCCCCCCTCCTTAACAAGGCGTGTAATCGGCATCCCTTCCTCTCCAGGCAACAGAGGTGAGCTCTTTGTGATGTCATGTCCGTTGCTCTCCACTTTCTCTGTGGAGGTATGCACACTGTGTGACTTATAATGTTTTTAGAGATCCCCCCCCCCATAACAAGGCCTGTAAGCGGCATGCCTACCTCTCCAGGCAACAGAGGTGAGCTCTTTGTGATGTCATGTCCGTTGCTCTCCACTTTCTCTGTGGAGGTAGGCCCACTGTCTGACTAATAATGTTTTTAGAGATCCCGCCCCCCATAACAAGGCCTGTAAGCGGCATCCCTTCCTCTCCAGGCAACAGAGGTGAGCTCTTTGTGATGTAATGTCCGTTGCTCTCCACTTTCTCTGTGGAGGTAGGCCCACTGTCTGACTTATAATGTTTTTAGAGATCCCGCCCCCCATAACAAGGCCTGTAATCGGCATCCCTTCCTCTCCAGGCAACAGAGGTGAGCTCTTTGTGATGTCATGTCCGTTGCTCTCCACTTTCTCTGTGGAGGTTGGACCACTGTCTGAATTATAATGTTTTTAGAGTCCCCCCCCCTCCTTAACAAGGCGTGTAATCGGCATCCCTTCCTCTCCAGGCAACAGAGGTGAGCTCTTTGTGATGTCATGTCTGTTGCTCTCCACTTTCTCTGTGGAGGTAGGCCCACTGTCTGACTTATAATGTTTTTAGAGATCCCGCCCCCCATAACAAGGCCTGTAAGCGGCATCCCTTCCTCTCCAGGCAACAGAGGTGAGCTCTTTGTGATTTTATGTCCGTTGCTCTCCACTTTCTCTGTGGAGGTTGGACCACTGTCTGACTTATAATGTTTTTAGAGATCCCGCCCCCCTCATAACAAGGACTGTAATCGGCATCCCTTCCTCTCCAGGCAACAGAGGTGAGCTCTTTGTGATGTCATGTCCGTTGGTCTCCACTTTCTCTGTGGAGGTTGGACCACTGTCTGACTTATAATGTTTTTAGCGATCTCGCTCCCCATAACAAGGCCTGTAAGCGGAATGCCTTCCTCTCCAGGCAACAGAGGTGAGCTCTTTGTGATGTCATGTCCGTTGCTCTCCACTTTCTCTGTGGATGTAGGCCCACTGTCTGAATTATAATGTTTTTAGAGTCCCCCCCCCCCTCATAACAAGGCCTGTAAGCGGCATCCCTTCCTCTCCAGGCAACAGAGGTGAGCTCTTTGTGATGTCATGTCCGTTGCTCTCCACTTTCTCTGTGGAGGTTGGACCACTGTCTGACTTATAATGTTTTTAGAGATCCCCCCCATAACAAGGCCTATAATCGGCATGCCTTCCTCTCCAGGCAACAGAGGTGAGCTCTTTGTGATGTCATGTCCGTTGCTCTCCACTTTCTCTGTGGAGGTAGGCCCACTGTCTGAATTATAATGTTTTTAGAGTCCCCCCCCCTCCTTAACAAGGCGTGTAATCGGCATCCCTTCCTCTCCAGGCAACAGAGGTGAGCTCTTTGTGATGTCATGTCCGTTGCTCTCCACTTTCTCTGTGGAGGTAGGCCCACTGTCTGAATTATAATGTTTTTAGAGTCCCCCCCCTCCTTAACAAGGCGTGTAATCGGCATCCCTTCCTCTCCAGGCAACAGAGGTGAGCTCTTTGTGATGTCATGTCCGTTGCTCTCCACTTTCTCTGTGGAGGTATGCACACTGTGTGACTTATAATGTTTTTAGAGATCCCCCCCCCCATAACAAGGCCTGTAAGCGGCATGCCTTCCTCTCCAGGCAACAGAGGTGAGCTCTTTGTGATGTCATGTCCGTTGCTCTCCACTTTCTCTGTGGAGGTAGGCCCACTGTCTGACTAATAATGTTTTTAGAGATCCCGCCCCCATAACAAGGCCTGTAAGCGGCATCCCTTCCTCTCCAGGCAACAGAGGTGAGCTCTTTGTGATTTAATGTCCGTTGCTCTCCACTTTCTCTGTGGAGGTAGGCCCACTGTCTTACTTATAATGTTTTTAGAGATCCCGCCCCCCATAACAAGGCCTGTAATCGGCATCCCTTCCTCTCCAGGCAACAGAGGTGAGCTCTTTGTGATGTCATGTCCGTTGCTCTCCACTTTCTCTGTGGAGGTTGGACCACTGTCTGACTTATAATGTTTTTAGAGATCCCGCCCCCCTCATAACAAGGACTGTAATCGGCATCCCTTCCTCTCCAGGCAACAGAGGTGAGCTCTTTGTGATGTAATGTCCGTTGCTCTCCACTTTCTCTGTGGAGGTAGGCCCACTGTCTGACTTATAATGTTTTTAGAGATCCCGCCCCCCATAACAAGGCCTGTAAGCGGCATCCCTTCCTCTCCAGGCAGCAGAGGTGAGCTCTTTGTGATGTCATGTCCGTTGCTCTCCACTTTCTCTGTGGAGGTTGGACCACTGTCTGACTTATAATGTTTTTATAGTCCCCCCCCCTCCTTAACAAGGCGTGTAATCGGCATCCCTTCCTCTCCAGGCAACAGAGGTGAGCTCTTTGTGATGTCACGTCCGTTGCTCTCCACTTTCTCTGTGCAGATATGCACACTGTGTGACTTATAATGTTTTTAGAGATCCCCCCCCCCCCCATAACAAGGCCTGTAAGCGGCATGCCTTCTTCTCCAGGCAACAGAGGTGAGCTCTTTGTGATGTCATGTCCGTTGCTCTCCACTTTCTCTGTGGAGGTTGGACCACTGTCTGACATATAATGTTTTTAGAGATCCCGCCCCCCTCATAAAAAGGCCTATAATCGGCATCCCTTCCTCTCCAGGCAACAGAGGTGAGCTCTTTGTCATGTAATGTCCGTTGCTCTCCACTTTCTCTGTGGAGGTAGGCCCACTGTCTGACTAATAATGTTTTTAGAGATCCCGCCCCCCATAACAAGGCCTGTAAGCGGCATCCCTTCCTCTCCAGGCAACAGAGGTGAGCTCTTTGTGATGTAATGTCCGTTGCTCTCCACTTTCTCTGTGGAGGTAGGCCCACTGTCTGACTTATAATGTTTTTAGAGATCCCGCCCCCCATAACAAGGCCTGTAAGCGGCATCCCTTCCTCTCCAGGCAACAGAGGTGAGCTCTTTGTGATTTTATGTCCGTTGCTCTCCACTTTCTCTGTGGAGGTTGGACCACTGTCTGACTTATAATGTTTTTAGAGATCCCGCCCCCCTCATAACAAGGACTGTAATCGGCATCCCTTCCTCTCCAGGCAACAGAGGTGAGCTCTTTGTGATGTCATGTCCGTTGCTCTCCACTTTCTCTGTGGAGGTTGGACCACTGTGTGACTTATAATGTTTTTAGAGATCCCCCCCCCCATAACAAGGCCTGTAAGCGGCATGCCTTCCTCTCCAGGCAACAGAGGTGAGCTCTTTGTGATGTCATGTCCGTTGCTCTCCACTTTCTCTGTGGAGGTTGGACCACTGTCTGACTTATAATGTTTTTAGAGTCCCCCCCCCTCCTTAACAAGCGGCATCCCTTCCTCTCCAGGCAACAGAGGTGAGCTCTTTGTGATGTCATGTCCGTTGCTCTCCACTTTCTCTGTGGAGGTAGGCCCACTGTCTGACTTATAATGTTTTTAGAGTCCCCCCCCCTCCTTAACAAGGCCTGTAAGCGGCATCCCTTCCTCTCCAGGCAACAGAGGTGAGCTCTTTGTGATGTCATGTCCGTTGCTCTCCACTTTCTCTGTGGAGGTTGGACCACTGTCTGACTTATAATGTTTTTAGAGATCCCCCCCATAACAAGGCCTATAATCGGCATGCCTTCCTCTCCAGGCAACAGAGGTGAGCTCTTTGTGATGTCATGTCCGTTGCTCTCCACTTTCTCTGTGGAGGTAGGCCCACTGTCTGAATTATAATGTTTTTAGAGTCCCCCTCCCTCCTTAACAAGGCGTGTAATCGGCATCCCTTCCTCTCCAGGCAACAGAGGTGAGCTCTTTGTGATGTCATGTCCGTTGCTCTCCACTTTCTCTGTGGAGGTATGCACACTGTGTGACTTATAATGTTTTTAGAGATCCCCCCCTCCCATAACAAGGCCTGTAAGCGGCATGCCTTCCTCTCCAGGCAACAGAGGTGAGCTCTTTGTGATGTCATGTCCGTTGCTCTCCACTTTCTCTGTGGAGGTTGGACCACTGTCTGACTTATAATGTTTTTAGAGTCCCCCCCCCTCCTTAACAAGCGGCATCCCTTCCTCTCCAGGCAACAGAGGTGAGCTCTTTGTGATGTAATGTCCGTTGCTCTCCACTTTCTCTGTGGAGGTAGGCCCACTGTCTGACTAATAATGTTTTTAGAGATCCCGCCCCCCATAACAAGGCCTGTAAGCGGCATCCCTTCCTCTCCAGGCAACAGAGGTGAGCTCTTTGTGATGTAATGTCCGTTGCTCTCCACTTTCTCTGTGGAGGTAGGCCCACTGTCTGACTTATAATGTTTTTAGAGATCCCGCCCCCCATAACATGGCCTGTAAGCGGCATCCCTTCCTCTCCAGGCAACAGAGGTGAGCTCTTTGTGATTTTATGTCCGTTGCTCTCCACTTTCTCTGTGGAGGTTGGACCACTGTGTGACTTATAATGTTTTTAGAGATCCCGCCCCCCTCATAACAAGGACTGTAATCGGCATCCCTTCCTCTCCAGGCAACAGAGGTGAGCTCTTTGTGATGTCATGACCGTTGCTCTCCACTTTCTCTGTGGAGGTTGGACCACTGTCTGACTTATAATGTTTTTAGAGATCCCGCCCCCCTCATAACAAGGCCTGTAAGCGGCATGCCTTCCTCTCCAGGCAACAGAGGTGAGCTCTTTGTGATGTTATGTCCGTTGCTCTCCACTTTCTCTGTGGAGGTTGGACCACTGTCTGACTTATAATGTTTTTAGAGATCCCGCCCCACTCACAACAAGGCCTGTAATCGGCATCCCTTCCTCTCCAGGCAACAGAGGTGAGCTCTTTGTGATGTCATGTCCGTTGCTCTCCACTTTCTCTGTGGAGGTTGGACCACTGTCTGACTTATAATGTTTTTAGAGTCCCCCCCCCCTCCTTAACAAGGCCTGTAATCGGCATCTCTTCCTCTCCAAGCAACAGAGGTGAGCTCTTTGTGATGTCATGTCCGTTGCTCTCCACTTTCTCTGTGGAGGTTGGACCACTGTCTGAATTATAATGTTTTTAGAGTCCCCCCCCCCCATAACAAGGCCTGTAAGCGGCATGCCTTCCTCTCCAGGCAACAGAGGTGAGCTCTTTGTGATGTCATGTCCGTTGCTCTCCACTTTCTCTGTGGAGGTTGGACCACTGTCTGACTTATAATGTTTTTAGAGTCCCCACTCCTCCTTAACAAGCGGCATCCCTTCCTCTCCAGGCAACAGAGGTGAGCTCTTTGTGATGTCATGACCGTTGCTCTCCACTTTCTCTGTGGAGGTAGGCCCACTGTCTGACTTATAATGTTTTTAGAGATCCCGCCCCCCATAACAAGGCCTGTAAGCGGCATCCCTTCCTCTCCAGGCAACAGAGGTGAGCTCTTTGTGATTTTATGTCCATTGCTCTCCACTTTCTCTGTGGAGGTTGGACCACTGTCTGACTTATAATGTTTTTAGAGATCCCGCCCCCCTCATAACAAGGACTGTAATCGGCATGCCTTCCTCTCCAGGCAACAGAGGTGAGCTCTTTGTGATGTCATGTCCGTTGCTCTCCACTTTCTCTGTGGAGGTTGGACCACTGTCTGACTTGTAATGTTTTTAGAGTCCCCACTCCTCCTTAACAAGCGGCATCCCTTCCTCTCCAGGCAACAGAGGTGAGCTCTTTGTGATGTCATGACCGTTGCTCTCCACTTTCTCTGTGGAGGTAGGCCCACTGTCTGACTTATAATGTTTTTAGAGATCCCGCCCCCCATAACAAGGCCTGTAAGCGGCATCCCTTCCTCTCCAGGCAACAGAGGTGAGCTCTTTGTGATTTTATGTCCATTGCTCTCCACTTTCTCTGTGGAGGTTGGACCACTGTCTGACTTATAATGTTTTTAGAGATCCCGCCCCCCTCATAACAAGGACTGTAATCGGCATTCCTTCCTCTCCAGGCAACAGAGGTGAGCTCTTTGTGATGTCATGTCCGTTGGTCTCCACTTTCTCTGTGGAGGTTGGACCACTGTCTGACTTATAATGTTTTTAGCGATCCCGCTCCCCATAACAAGGCCTGTAAGCGGAATGCCTTCCTCTCCAGGCAACAGAGGTGAGCTCTTTGTGATGTCATGTCCGTTGCTCTCCACTTTCTCTGTGGATGTAGGCCCACTGTCTGAATTATAATGTTTTTAGAGTCCCCCCCCCCTCATAACAAGGCCTGTAAGCGGCATCCCTTCCTCTCCAGGCAACAGAGGTGAGCTCTTTGTGATGTCATGTCCGTTGCTCTCCACTTTCTCTGTGGAGGTTGGACCACTGTCTGACTTATAATGTTTTTAGAGATCCCCCCCATAACAAGGCCTATAATCGGCATGCCTTCCTCTCCAGGCAACAGAGGTGAGCTCTTTGTGATGTCATGTCCGTTGCTCTCCACTTTCTCTGTGGAGGTAGGCCCACTGTCTGAATTATAATGTTTTTAGAGTCCCCCCCCCCTCCTTAACAAGGCGTGTAATCGGCATCCCTTCCTCTCCAGGCAACAGAGGTGAGCTCTTTGTGATGTCATGTCCGTTGCTCTCCACTTTCTCTGTGGAGGTAGGCCCACTGTCTGAATTATAATGTTTTTAGAGTCCCCCCCCTCCTTAACAAGGCGTGTAATCGGCATCCCTTCCTCTCCAGGCAACAGAGGTGAGCTCTTTGTGATGTCATGTCCGTTGCTCTCCACTTTCTCTGTGGAGGTATGCACACTGTGTGACTTATAATGTTTTTAGAGATCCCCCCCCCCCCATAACAAGGCCTGTAAGCGGCATGCCTTCCTCTCCAGGCAACAGAGGTGAGCTCTTTGTGATGTCATGTCCGTTGCTCTCCACTTTCTCTGTGGAGGTAGGCCCACTGTCTGACTAATAATGTTTTTAGAGATCCCGCCCCCCATAACAAGGCCTGTAAGCGGCATCCCTTCCTCTCCAGGCAACAGAGGTGAGCTCTTTGTGATGTAATGTCCGTTGCTCTCCACTTTCTCTGTGGAGGTAGACCCACTGTCTTACTTATAATGTTTTTAGAGATCCCGCCCCCCATAACAAGGCCTGTAATCGGCATCCCTTCCTCTCCAGGCAACAGAGGTGAGCTCTTTGTGATGTCATGTCCGTTGCTCTCCACTTTCTCTGTGGAGGTAGGCCCACTGTCTGACTTATAATGTTTTTAGAGATCCCGCCCGCCATAACAAGGCCTGTAAGCGGCATCCCTTCCTCTCCAGGCAGCAGAGGTGAGCTCTTTGTGATGTTATGTCCGTTGCTCTCCACTTTCTCTGTGGAGGTTGGACCACTGTCTGACTTATAATGTTTTTAGAGTCCCCCCCCTCCTTAACAAGGCCTGTAATCGGCATCCCTTCCTCTCCAGGCAACAGAGGTGAGCTCTTTGTGATGTCATGTCCGTTGCTCTCCACTTTCTCTGTGGAGGTTGGACCACTGTCTGACTTATAATGTTTTTAGAGATCCTGCCCCCCATAACAAGGCCTGTAAGCGGCATGCCTTCCTCTCCAGGCAACAGAGGTGAGCTCTTTGTGATGTCATGTCCGTTGGTCTCCACTTTCTCTGTGGAGGTTGGACCACTGTCTGACTTATAATGTTTTTAGAGATCCCGCCCCCCATAACAAGGCCTGTAAGCGGAATGCCTTCCTCTCCAGGCAACAGAGGTGAGCTCTTTGTGATGTCATGTCCGTTGCTCTCCACTTTTTCTGTGGAGGTAGGCCCACTGTCTGAATTATAATGTTTTTAGAGTCCCCCTCCCTCCTTAACAAGGCGTGTAATCGGCATCCCTTCCTCTCCAGGCAACAGAGGTGAGCTCTTTGTGATGTCATGTCCGTTGCTCTCCACTTTCTCTGTGCAGATATGCACACTGTGTGACTTATAATGTTTTTAGAGATCCCCCCCCCCCATAACAAGGCCTGTAAGCGGCATGCCTTCTTCTCCAGGCAACAGAGGTGAGCTCTTTGTGATGTCATGTCCGTTGCTCTCCACTTTCTCTGTGGAGGTTGGACCACTGTCTGACTTATAATGTTTTTAGAGATCCCGCCCCCCTCATAAAAAGGCCTATAATCGGCATCCCTTCCTCTCCAGGCAACAGAGGTGAGCTCTTTGTGATGTAATGTCCGTTGCTCTCCACTTTCTCTGTGGAGGTAGGCCCACTGTCTGACTAATAATGTTTTTAGAGATCCCGCCCCACATAACAAGGCCTGTAAGCGGCATCCCTTCCTCTCCAGGCAACAGAGGTGAGCTCTTTGTGATGTAATGTCCGTTGCTCTCCACTTTCTCTGTGGAGGTAGGCCCACTGTCTGACTTATAATGTTTTTAGAGATCCCGCCCCCCATAACAAGGCCTGTAAGCGGCATCCCTTCCTCTCCAGGCAACAGAGGTGAGCTCTTTGTGATTTTATGTCCGTTGCTCTCCACTTTCTCTGTGGAGGTTGGACCACTGTCTGACTTATAATGTTTTTAGAGATCCCGCCCCCCTCATAACAAGGACTGTAATCGGCATCCCTTCCTCTCCAGGCAACAGAGGTGAGCTCTTTGTGATGTCATGTCCGTTGCTCTCCACTTTCTCTGTGGAGGTTGGACCACTGTGTGACTTATAATGTTTTTAGAGATCCCCCCCCCCATAACAAGGCCTGTAAGCGGCATGCCTTCCTCTCCAGGCAACAGAGGTGAGCTCTTTGTGATGTCATGTCCGTTGCTCTCCACTTTCTCTGTGGAGGTTGGACCACTGTCTGACTTATAATGTTTTTAGAGTCCCCCCCCCCCTCCTTAACAAGCGGCATCCCTTCCTCTCCAGGCAACAGAGGTGAGCTCTTTGTGATGTCATGTCCGTTGCTCTCCACTTTCTCTGTGGAGGTAGGCCCACTGTCTGACTTATAATGTTTTTAGAGTCCCCCCCCCCTCCTTAACAAGGCTTGTAAGCGGCATCCCTTCCTCTCCAGGCAACAGAGGTGAGCTCTTTGTGATGTCATGTCCGTTGCTCTCCACTTTCTCTGTGGAGGTTGGACCACTGTCTGACTTATAATGTTTTTAGAGATCCCCCCCATAACAAGGCCTATAATCGGCATGCCTTCCTCTCCAGGCAACAGAGGTGAGCTCTTTGTGATGTCATGTCCGTTGCTCTCCACTTTCTCTGTGGAGGTAGGCCCACTGTCTGAATTATAATGTTTTTAGAGTCCCCCTCCCTCATAACAAGGCCTGTAAGCGGCATCCCTTCCTCTCCAGGCAACAGAGGTGAGCTCTTAGTGATGTCATGTCCGTTGCTCTCCACTTTCTCTGTCGAGGTTGGACCACTGTCTGACTTATAATGTTTTTAGAGTCCCCCCCCCTCCTTAACAAGGCGTGTAATCGGCATCCCTTCCTCTCCAGGCAACAGAGGTGAGCTCTTTGTGATGTCATGTCCGTTGCTCTCCACTTTCTCTGTGGAGGTATGCACAATGTGTGACTTATAATGTTTTTAGAGATCCCCCCCCCCCATAACAAGGCCTGTAAGCGGCATGCCTTCCTCTCCAGGCAACAGAGGTGAGCTCTTTGTGATGTCATGTCCGTTGCTCTCCACTTTCTCTGTGGAGGTTGGACCACTGTCTGACTTATAATGTTTTTAGAGTCCCCCCCCCTCCTTAACAAGCGGCATCCCTTCCTCTCCAGGCAACAGAGGTGAGCTCTTTGTGATGTCATGTCCGTTGCTCTCCACTTTCTCTGTGGAGGTAGGCCCACTGTCTGACTTATAATGTTTTTAGAGTCCCCCCCCCCTCCTTAACAAGGCCTGTAAGCGGCATCCCTTCCTCTCCAGGCAACAGAGGTGAGCTCTTTGTGATGTCATGTCCGTTGCTCTCCACTTTCTCTGTGGAGGTAGGCCCACTGTCTGACTTATAATGTTTTTAGAGATCCCCCCCACAAACAAGGCCTATAATCGGCATGCCTTCCTCTCCAGGCAACAGAGGTGAGCTCTTTGTGATGTCATGTCAATTGTTCTCCACTTTCTCTGTGGAGGTAGGCCCACTGTCTGAATTATAATGTTTTTAGAGTCCCCCTCCCTCATAACAAGGCCTGTAAGCGGCATCCCTTCCTCTCCAGGCAACAGAGGTGAGCTCTTTGTGATGTCATGTCCGTTGCTCTCCACTTTCTCTGTGGAGGTATGCACACTGTGTGACTTATAATGTTTTTAGAGATCCCCCCCCCCCATAACAAGGCCTGTAAGCGGCATGCCTTCCTCTCCAGGCAACAGAGGTGAGCTCTTTGTGATGTCATGTCCGTTGCTCTCCACTTTCTCTGTGGAGGTTGGACCACTGTCTGACTTATAATGTTTTTAGAGTCCCCCCCCCCTCCTTAACAAGCGGCATCCCTTCCTCTCCAGGCAACAGAGGTGAGCTCTTTGTGATGTCATGTCCGTTGCTCTCCACTTTCTCTGTGGAGGTAGACCCACTGTCTGACTTATAATGTTTTTAGAGTCCCCCCCCCCTACTTAACAAGGCCTGTAAGCGGCATCCCTTCCTCTCCAGGCAACAGAGGTGAGCTCTTTGTGATGTCATGTCCGTTGCTCTCCACTTTCTCTGTGGAGGTCATGTCCGTTGCTCTCGACTTTCTCTGTGGAGGTTGGACCTCTGTCTGACTTATAATGTTTTTAGAGATCCCGCCCCCCTCATAACAAGGCCTGTAAGCGGCATCCCTTCCTCTCCAGGCAACAAAGGTGAGCTCTTTGTGATGTCATGTCCGTTGCTCTTCACTTTCTCTGTGGAGGTTGGACCACTGTCTGACTTATTATGTTTTTAGAGATCCCGCCCCCCTCCTTAACAAGGCCTGTAAGCGGCATCCCTTCCTCTCCAGGCAACAGAGGTGAGCTCTTAGTGATGTCATGTCCGTTGCTCT
>NW_027518634.1:0-93764 GCF_049243985.1 Paroedura picta | reverse complement strand
GTGCCTTCTGATTTACAAAAACACCTCACGATTTTATAGCAGAATTTGTCTGTAAGGAGACTTGTCTGCTGATTTTCATTTTGGAGCAGAATCTGAATCTTTTCTTTGGGGGGGATTCCTTGGCAGTTGTCCACTCCTGGTTGAATTAGATTACATCTAATAGCATTATGAAAGGGGCTGTCCAATAAGACATGTGCACTTGTCTCTTCCCAACCACTGGCACAAGGGCTCTTTGAGAGAAAGGTCTTTTCTTATAAGGACCCTCCTGCCCAGCTGTGTGCAAACCTCAGCTTCCCCCTGGACTGAAATCCATTGGACTGAAATCCAGATACCGGTATGTATAGCTATTGAACCAACATAGGGTGGAGGATCTTGTATCCAGGAAGGATTCTTTATTCTGGACAGAGGTGCCCCATTCCTGGAAGAGATGCAGCCCCTTATTAGTGGATACGCCAGTGACAAGTACCCCCTAAAATGTAAAAACCTAAACTAAGAAGCATGAAGGACATTTGAGAAATATAACATATTAGGATTAGGACAAGAGTAATCAGCTTGTAGCTCTAGGCCTTAAGATATCCCTCAAATATTAGTAAGAAGATAAGTAGAAAAAGGCATAAAGAGGGGCTGTGTGGACCTCAAAATCTTTTTTCCTTTGCAGATGTATAATATGGACCGCAAGGCGGCCGAGGGTCCGGTGGATACATCAATGTTTTTAAGTTGTATGGGCCACCTTATCCTCCAGAGGAAATCTGTGGTATGTGCCGCGTTCTTTCGGTTATGAAGACGAGGAATGGGGAAAGCGAGCCCAGTAGCCCAAGACTGCCCAATCTTATTTCATAGCAAGATGTTATGGGGAAGGGGTTGCCTAAAGCTATATTTCTACATTTCTTTTTGTCTCACACACACACAGGAGAAGCAGGTTCTTATATGATTGTTCTTTTTTTTTAATTAGACTATGACCCAAGCAGCGGCAATAACTGGAAGTATCATCCTCTATTTCTTATTTTCTATTATCTTTGGTTCGCCGTGCATCCTTTGCAACCCACCAGCCAATACCGACTGGACCATGCATAAGCAGCTGAGCAGTCCCGCATTCTATCTGGTCTGTCTCCTATCTACAATTGTGGCTTTGCTGCCCAGGTATTTGACTAGTTCGAGCTCTGAACTTTGGGGGGTAGAAAGAAATTCACTTCTGTGTGAATGGGTGTTCTGCGGTTCTTTGGCCTTCGCTTCATGCATTCCACAACGGTAGATCCGAGTGAGTCGCAGAGTATGAACTCAGTCGAGAGTTCTGGTCACAGCCAATCCCAGCTCCATGTAACAAAGGCCTGTGTTCTCAGACACCTGCTTTTCACATCCACATTTCTAGTGCTGGGTCTGCAAGAGAGCTTTGAATCTCAGAAGCTTAGGCCGAGGGAGTTTTGTTGTTCAGGGCTTAGTTCTACTGCTTTCTTGTTGCACAACTGTTATATGGTCAGTGCTGTGGCTTAGAAGAGAGAGGTGATCTGGGAGAGGCCGTCCACTGAGTACTCAACAGCTTAAATTCTCCATTTCTTCTCCCAGCACTCTATCTGTCCATCTGCGATACTCCTTCAAACTGCAGAGTTGATCAGGAGCTAATGTGATTGATTCTTCGTACAACAGAATCAATGCTCTACCATGAGATTCTCAAAGTCACTTTGGGCAGTGGGAACACCTCACATGGCTCTTGAGATTCAAATGGGGGAGGGACTCTGAGGTCCCTGGAGGAAGGGAAAAGGCTGATGAAAGACTGACTGCACATACCCCTCAATGAGTCTTTACTCTTCTGGATTCTTGGATGCTTTAGGATGCTTTGGGCTGATCCTGCATTGAGCAGGGGGTTGGACTAGATGGCCTGTATGGCCCCTGCCAACTCTATGATTCTATGATTCCCCCCCCCACCAGATAGCTAAAAAAAATAATAAATACAGACCTTCCTGCAGTCAGAATCACCACGTCATTCTCTTATGAACTGTCCTTTGTTAGTTTCAGCATAGCTGGCAATGGCTGGGATGAAGCAAAGAGCTTCTGGGTTCATGGGGCTTAGTTCTGGAGAGAATGATAGGTGGTACAACCACATGGTTAGAGAAGTTACTTTCCCTCAAGTCAGAACAGGACATTTTCCCAAAGCCATGTCCTCGGGTGTCACATGGAACCCTCGTTTATTTATGCTCTTTATTGACAACGTTTCCTTTTTTTATATTCTAGATTCATCATCACAGTCCTCAGATGGAAGCGGAGGAAGACCATTCTCTTATACGCTGTATAAATGAAATAAAAATCTTTTTGTGAATAAAAATTTTTTTAGCTGGTTCAAATCTCCCCGTGTTTTAGAACATCCTCCGGTGGTCTGTGGTCGGCCCAGTTCCTTGGGATTCTTTTTGTTTTTCTTTCATCCTAGAGGTCCAGGGCACATAACTGAGCCACTCTGTTCTTTTTTCTTCCTTTCGACCACCGGATGCCATACCGGGGCCACCCTGTGTGCCAGCATATGGGGACCTGACTGGCTGCCAGTAGCCTAGCCATGAAACATCCCCCCCTTCCCTGCAGAATGCTTAGTCCTCAATGACGAGGCAAGTGGGGCCCGTGCTACTTTGCCAGGTCAGTGGCCGTGCTGCTCCCAAGACGGGCCCTCGAACTCACGCTGGCCACTGGGCACTCCCACAAAACCACTATCAGACCTGGACCAAGACGTGGTTAAGTGACCCTCCCCATAGGCCGTCTAGCCAAAACCGGGCTCTCTAGTCAAATGGAATCCCATCATTCCTGGCACTGGAATCTGAGCCACCCCAGGGCCCCGTGGCATGTGGGGAAGGGGTGAGGACAGGTGACATGTTTCCAGCCACCTCCTCCCGCAAAGCTGGACTGGTCAGACAGGAGTTCATATATTGGCAAACCCAGGCTGCAGCATGCAAAGCCCTGACGACTGCCATGGCCAACCAGACAGATCACGTGTGAAGATGTGAAGAAGTATGTGGAACTGAGCTGCAGAAGTGATGTACAGTCTGCCCCGCCCCCACCAATAGAAACAGCACTGGCATCAGGCAATGGGGAGCTGAACTGTGCTGGCACAAATATGAAGCCAGGGACTCCTGGACGGGATGGAGCCGTCCCCACCTAAGAAGCCTTCCAACAGGAGCTGACCCCTCTGCAGTCTGCCCCGAGTCTATACAACCAGATGAAGGTTCCCCTAGAGCAAGGGTAGTCAACCTGTGGTCCTCCAGATGTTCATGGACTACAATTCCCATGAGCCCCTGCCAGAGTTTGCTGTCAGCTCATGGGAACTGTAATCCATGAACATCTGGAGGACCACAGGTTGACTACCGCTGCTTTAACCTCTTTTCCAGCCCAAAGAGCTCCACCAACCTCTAGGGTGGCTGCATCCCTTGTGTGGCAGTCCTACGCGGCCGCTTCCTGTGCCACCAGCGGTCTGGGCTCGAGCCCTGGGAAGCCCTTGGTGTTGCTCTCCCATCCAGCAACAGCACTTCCATGCTGGATCTGTAATCCCCCTCCAAGCCAGTCTGGCCCATTAACAGCAAATAGCCTGGGATTTATTGATAACGGCCTGAGCCAGGATACAAAGGTCAGGCATGACTGCTCCTGTGCCATAGCCCCGAGGATCTAGGGGAGTGTAATCCCCCACCCACTTCCAGTCCCACAGCTGGGAGTGCCCAGGAAAAAGCCTAAGTGGGATCTCAGGGTTCCAGCTGACGGCTAGCACACCCTGCCACTGTTCAGGGGTGCCAGCCGCCAGGAGGGACCTGGAGAGGCCCCAGAAAAAAAGCTCCTCTCCAGACTGCGGAGATCAGTTCCCCTGGACCGAAGGGCTGCTTGGGAGCTGGGTCTCTGTGGCGCATCATCAATTACATATTCTATTCGATCTTTCAACTGACCGTTTATCACAATGGCACCCAGCAGCACGTCATGAAATTAAACAAGTAATCTCACAATTAAAGAGTGGAAAAGCCCCCGGTGGCGATTTCATCCCCCCCCCCCAGGACCTACTGAAATCAAACATGGATTGGTGGGCCCCAATTTTAACCTCTTTATTCACATACATCGATCAGACAGCTCAGATTCCCCTTGACTGGGGACTTGGTGTCATAGTGCCCATCTTCAAGAAAAGTAACAGAGATGATCCCACATGTTGAGGACGTCGTATGGAGGGTCCAGAATGTAACAAGCATTTCACTACATTTAAGGTAAGCATTTCACTACATTTAAAGGGTGCGGAAATGAGAGAGAAGCGGATTGCCCCAAGGTCACCCAGCTGGCTGCCTGGGGAGGAGAGGGGAACCAAAGCCTGTTCTTCAGATTACAGGCTGCTGCTCTCAACCACCTCAACAAAATGGCCACTCTTAACTAGGACACCAAGATCGGCAGGTTGGCTGAGAAATATGGGGGGAATATAATGACCGGGTGGGGGGATATTGCTATATCCCCCTAGGAAATCACAGAATAAAATGCAGGAGGCTGCTAGTGATATGGGAGACAATGGGGATCCGCAGGGCGATCCTGAACAGAGTGACACCCCTTTTGAAGGCCTGTCAATCACCCCCGAACTGCAGAGGGAGGGAGCTGCAAGCTTTGGCAAATCCCAGAAAGGAAGGAAGGAAGGAAGGAAGGAAGGAACCTGCTTAACCGCAGCTGCTTCGCCCAACAGCTTGCAAAAGATCGCCTCCGTCCTGGGCAGCATGCTGCAGCACCGACCCAGTTGCACTTTCCACGAGCAGAGGCTGCGGGGGGAACCGGAGAGAGGCGCCTGCCGGAGACGTCAGAGGAGGCGGCCACCGGGTCCTCCTGCTCACGTGTGAACGGGCTACTCTGCCCCGGGAACTGGAAGGCAGGCCCAGCAGCGCTCGGCTCGCCTTGCTCCGCGGCTGGAAGGGCTGCGGGGACCTCCGCGGTGGAGGAATTCTCCGAGGGAGCCGGCGGGATCGGGACTCTTCCCCCGGGATGCGCCCGGAAGGAGACCAGGTCAGGCAGCGCTTCTCTCGGCCGGCTCCCTCCCTCCCTCCCTCCCTCGCGTGGCTGTTTCCCCTGCCCTTCCGCGGGGCGCCCTGTCCAGAGAGCTTCCCAGCGTCTTCTTCCAACACCCTTCCCCGCTCCGAGAGGAATTCTCCGGGGAGCTTCCCAAAAGGGGGCGGGGGCGGGAGACGCCATCAGCACAACCGGTCCTAAAGCCAGTTCCTCAATCGAAGCCTTTAGAAAATCCTCCTGGTCTGCCCGGGGCTCCCGCAGATGCTGTATCGCTTTTGCTGTTTGAACTTGTCGCCACCAGGTGGCAAAGAGACCCGATGGGCCAAGAGCAGAGACTCGTAGTGTTCGAAGGAGCCATAAAGGCCATCTAGTCCAGCTCCCTGCTAGGTCTGATTTTGCCTTTAGTCTACTGAACTGGTGAGTGGGCAGGACCAAAAGAAGGATCCTGAGAGGGCATACCTCTTAACCAACATGTGACTCTGTCAGAATCTAACACCCAATGCTGCCAAGAGACAGAACCTGCTTTCCCCTCCGCTTTATTGGGGGGGGGGGGTAATATCTAGCTGGAGAAGAGTTCTGATGAGCTCAGAAAGCTTGCCCAGTATTTTCTATCCTTTCGGCTGGCCCAGACAAAAGCATTCGGTTTGTTCTTTGGCACAGAGAGTCCCTGTGAGATCAGGGATAGCTAAAGTGATGCTGGTGCTAGAGGCAAAACCAAACCCAAAGGACAAACTCGCCCACTGTTTTACTTGGAGTTTAAGCCACAAAGAAGTTATCGTGTGCAAGGCCTAATGAAAGAAACAGGGAGGCCTGGCCTCAATGAAGCAGTCTCCTATCTGGTTGAATTGACTAAGAATATGCCAGCCTTTCTTAGTGGTCTCCCATCCAAGTATTGACTGTCAACAGCCCTACATAACTTCCAGCACTCATCTTGAATTTGCTTCAGAGGGGTCTGGAGATTTGACCTGCTGTGTATTTAGGCCTCCTCTGAACAGACCCCAGATTTCCATGGTAGCAGGCCCAGCTCCAGTGACAAAGTCAGGAACAAGGGAATAAACAGGCAAGGAGCAAGGAGAGGGTAAGTGGCATTTTTAGATCCTTAGATACACCAGTTTACATATATACATATAAAGTTCTATCAAGACAGACTAAGTAAAAAGGATTAAAGTAGTATGGAGGGTAAATAGATAAGAAATACTTCTAGGTTCCAACATTTTGTAATTGCTCAGTGTTGTAGCTGCTCAACTACTTAGTTGTAGCTAATTTTAGGTCTAATGTTAGTTTTGTTCTAGTTTTCTTGCATTGTTCTAATTTTAGTTCTGTTGTAGCTGCTCACTGTCATTCAGTGAATGGACGTCAGCAGGGCAAAAGAGATTGAACCTGGGTAAGTGCAAAGTAATACATGTTGGAGCCAAAAATCCGAACCATAAACCTACGCTGATGGTGCCTGAACTGGCGGGAACTGACCAGGAGAGAGATCTTGGAGTCATGGTAGAGTGACTCACTGAAGATGTCAACTCCGGGTGCGACTGCAATAAAAAACGGCCAATGCTATGCTGGGGATCACTGAGGAAGGGCATGGAAAGTGAGTCAGCCGGGACTCTAATGCTCCTGGATAAACCTACTGGGCGGCCTCCTTTGGAATACTGCATTCAGTTCTGTTCACCACAGCTCAAAAAAGATACAGCATTGGAAAAGGTGCAGAAAAGGGCAACTAAAACAACTAAGGGGGTGGAACTCCCTCCTTCTGAGGAAAGTTGAAAGAGATTGGGGCTTTTTAGCTTGGAGTAACAATAATTGAGAGGTGACACGAGAAAGGCTCACAAAATTATGTACGGGATAGAGACAGTAGAGAATGACGTTCTTTTCTCCGTTGCTCACAAAATAAGAACACCTGAGCACTGCAGGAAATGAATGAGGCTTACCACAGATCCAAAATGGCTTCTCTGATGGCATTCTCTTTGTTTGAACTTGATGCAGCATTGGAATACAAGGCACCTCGCAAGCTCAGAAATGTGCATTAGGCACGGAACACCAGTTTTGCATTCAAGAGGCTTTAATCTCCGGCACCTTCAGTTAAAGGAACAGATATTTGGTGTGAAAGATCTTCTATGAGAGACCCTGAAGAGCAGCTGCCGGTCAAAATAGGCAATACAGAGCACGACAGACCCGTGATCTGACTCTGCATAAGATACATGGTATGTTGATATGATCTGCCTGCTGCTACTGTCCAGCACCCTAAATGTCACCATTTCAGACTGGATGAAAGAGGAAACAGCTCTTAACCTTCATGTGAATCATTCTGTGCCAATGGTTGCCACATCACACAAGATTTTATCAGCTACATTAAAAAGTTTTGCTTTTTTGGGGAGGTGGCGGGTTTCCCTGATATATTGTGTAAAGATGAAAGTATTGTATAAGTTATGCCTAGCAGCATGAGTACAAGTGCAGTGTATATATATCGTATATCTGGGCTGAAGATGACTTGGAGCAAACCTTGGTGTGTGTGTGTGTGTGGGGGGGGGCTATCTATGTACTGGCGTGCACAGTGGAGAAGCATCAGGATTTCCCACCCCTGACATAACAGCACAAGTGAAGGATGTGAAAAAATCTTCATCTGTACAATCGCTGACAATTACAGATTGTAGGAGGGAAATTATATTGCAAAGAGTGAACAAAATCATTATTTTGACAATCTCTTCTGCTGACTTTTAATTATCTTTAAATTTGGTCTATAGAATGATTTGGGGGGGGGAACATGTCTGGAATTTTGGAAATTGTCACTTCTCATTTCGCAGACTGAGCAATTAGAAACATTCGGCCAAAAGAGTCATTAATACAACAAAAATACAAAATGTCTTTACACTTTATACGTTCTTTTAACTGTATAAACTGCCCTATCAATAGGTATTCCTTTCTTACTTAAGGACATAATAGTGGATGATTGCAAAAATTGGGATTAGAATTCCAGAACTTGTGGTTCTTTCTTGCATTCGCAAACATGTGTGCCTTGTTCTTGCTTTCTTTTTTTTATATTTCCAATTTCTGAAGTCTGCATTAAAAATTTTGTAAAGCAGGTGTAATGTTTCTTAAAGGGACTGAAACCAAATAACCCTTGTATCTTAAGCGTAAGGAATGTCCTATACTTTGTGGTGATTGAAGCAGAATCACAGGTTATTCCAGTGAAAAATATCCCCAAGGAATAAACCAAATTAAATTCTGTCTTATGCCGCAAGATCTTGAAGTTACAAGAGCCTTAAGTGAGTGAGGCCAGGTTCAGGGAATGCAGTTGAATTGTGTTGTTTATCGAGATCTTTTTTTCAAGTAGTTTCTCTAGGGCTGCCAGCTCTGGGTGCGGAAATACCTGTCGATTTGGGGGCTGGAACTAGGGGAGGGGAGAGCTTCCGTTTCCATGAAAAAAAAATCCCCTTCAGCTACGGTACGCAATCCCCTCAAGGGAAAAACCAAGAAGTCATGTCAGTCTGCTCTAAGAAAGCATTTTAGCAAGACAAAATTGATACAGAAATTGCAGAATCCTGAGGCCGATCATCTTGACCCACAATGATAAAGTTGGAATAGCGCAAAAGGATTTGTAGCAAGGGGGGGGAGATACAAACCCATTGTATTTTAAGGTCGTAGTGTGCCTATTTATTGGGACCTGGGTCGATAGTCTACAACAGAGGTAGTCAACCTATGGTCCTGCAGATGTCCGTGGACTACAATTCCCATGAGCCCCTGCCAGCAAATGGACATCTGCAGGACCACAGGTTGACTACTCCTGTCAAAATGCCCAATTTCAAAGGACCTTTCAAATTTCCATCCCTCAACAAAACGTCATCCCTTAATCCTCACCTGTGTTAGATCCTGTCAGCTCCATAGACAAGAAACATTACTTCAAGGCGACAAATTGTGCTCGGGCCACTGAATATATTTCTGAATGGCGACAGAAACTGGATTTCAGCTCTGTATCCGTGGTTCACAGCCTTGTGAACTGGCTGACTGCGGCTGAGTGAGACCTGGTTGAGTTCTTTTCTCAGGTACTTTAAGCCTGGGTATGCCCAGAGGTCCAAGCTAAAGGGCAAGAGCCAAAGGACCTCTCAGGGCCGTAGGCGAAATGGGAGAGAAAGAGCCACTAGCAGCTATAGATAGTCAGCTATAGACAGACCTACTCTGTATTCAGACTCTAGCTGACGGATATTGAGTTAGCAGAATGCTTATTTAAGCTACTGTGCAATCACAGCAATGCTGGCTGAGTGAGCATAGACCGAAAACAGCAACGAAAGCACAGACTCAGGTTGTGCTATTAAATGAATACAGCAACTGTTTACTAGAGAACTCCATTCTAGGCAGGAAAGAGAAGAAAATAGTCCCTAAACTCATCTAGCTATTTGGGTGCGGAGAGATGCTGGACGCATCTTTACACCCACCATACTGCAGGCAGGCTGGCAGGAGAGAGAGGAAGGGATTTCTGAAGAAAAATCAGGAAAGAGGAAGTTGGCCCTAAGAGGCTCAGTTTAACCTTAAAGGGACTGCATCAGAGAGATCAGAAAGGTGAGTGGTCAGTGTTCCTGTCAATCTCACTGACACTATGGTTAGGAATCTTCTGCAGGCAGAGGCAAGAGGCATTGCACAGGGCACAGCTACCCATTATGAAGTCCTTTGAGGGGAGCAAGACAAGACTTTGCACCAGGTGTGTAACAGGAGCTTGGTGCCTCCCAGATGCACACTGGCTTTTTCCTGTTTGTGACTAAAGAAGACAGGTATAAATAGCTTTATCATCTCCTCCCCACTGCTTTTGCATCTGCAGACCACCTTGTGAAGCCAAAGTGTGAACTGCTGTAAAAAAAATCTTTATAGGGCTACACCTAAATTTGTGACAGAGCCAACAGAGGATCCAAAAACAAGGTTTGCAGAAGTAAAGACAGCAGGAGAGATAAAGTTGCTTCTCCCTGCTTCCTTCAGCCATCAACATAAAAGAGCTGGGATTATGTGAAGCCCTTGGGTTGTTCCCTAAGGCAGGCGTAGTCAACCTGTGGTCCTGCAGATGTCCATGGACTACAATTCCCATGAGCCCCTGCCAGCAAAAGATGGCAGGGAATCGTGGGAATTGTAGTACATGGACATCTGGAGCAGTGGTCCCCAACCATTTTATCGCTGGGGACCACTCAACGCCGGGGACCACTCACCGGGGACCACTCAACGCCTTTTACTGAAGCCCGGTGGGGGGGGGTAGTTTACTCCTCTACTCCCAACCACTGCCCTAGTGCTCTCTGATCGCTGTGGTAATGTTTAAACATCCCTTCAAAATAAGATACATGTCACAACAATGAAGTGTGTTGTAAAGGGCCGGGGGGGGGGTGAAGTAAAGGGCCGGGGGGGAGAAGGCGTCCTTCGGGGCCCACCTCCAATTAGTCGAAGGACCACATGTGGTTCGCGGCCCACAGGTTGGGGATCGCTAATCTGGAGGACCACAGGTTGACTACCCTTGCCCCATGGGATTTTCTACATTCTCATTTTACTAGCTGGTAAATTCCTGTTTCTTCTCCCCCCCCCCCCCATTCTGGATGTGCTTTGCTCCCTCTAGTGGTATATTCAATATTACACAGAATTATGTCCAGCATAAAAACCTGCAGTTCAAATCTGCAGGGAGATATGCTGGAAATAAAACTGTGTGATATCAAATAAATTACTAGGGTGAGCAAAATACATACAGAACCCTCGCCCCACAAAAAAACAAAACGAAACACAGGAGCTTACCAGAGAGTAAAATGTGAATGTGGGAAAACCACATACAAGGACTTGGTCATATGTAGATGAAGCATGAAGCCTTTCCCCTTTGTCTTGTTTGTTGCAATTTTATATCTTCTGTATTGTAAATTTGTGGCAGTCCTTACTGGGGGGAAAGCAGGTAATTTAAAAATATGAATAAAGAAATAAATGGTGGTTTTAAGGCCTATAGAGGGATATTATTTTAGAAGAAGAAGAAGAGTTGGTTCTTATATGCCTCTTTTCTCTACCCAAAGGAGTCTCAAAGCAGCTTACAGTTGCCTTCCCTTCCTCTCCCCACAACAGACACCCTGTGAGGTAGGTGAGGCTGAGAGAGCCCTGATATCACTGCTCGGTCAGAACAATTTTATCAGTGCTGTGGCGAGCCCAAGGTCACCCAGCTGGCTGCATGTGGGGGAGTGCAGAATCAAACCCAGCTCGCCAGATTAGAAGTCCGCACTCCTAACCACTACACCAAACTGGCTCTGTATTTTACATCAGACCCACTATTTACGTGTGCTGTCTCTTTCAAAGAGATGCTATTAAGCCTGTAGTACCGCTTGAGTTTCTTCACCGAGGCAGTGGAATTTTCCGATCAGCGAGGTTGGTGACTTATAGGACTCAAGCCATTAACTACAAGCAAAAAAGCTCCCCTTCTTATTTCCAGTGGTGTTTCATTTCATATCCGTAATTATAGAACAATATTTTTAAAGGGTGGCATATATCCTCAATGAAGCTTCTGGAGCCATATCAGGCTTTCTCTTCAAGCTATCACAACAGCACAAGTTTGCAACAGACAAAAATGCACATTAAAAAAACCCACCGAGAGGCTACTTACCACCTTGGCATGTAGAAGGCTAGCTCCTCCTTCCGCCTGCAGCGCTGCAATTACACCCTGCCTAGAGATGGAGGAGGAGGAGGAGGAATTAGTTTGTATACCCCACTTGTTACTACCTGAAGGGGTCTCAAAGTACACTTACAATCACCTTCCCTTCCTCTCCATACAACAGGTACCCTGTGAGGTAGGTGGGGCTGAGAGCCCTGATGTTGCTGCTCTGGGAGAACAGCAATATCAGGGCTGTGACAAATTTTATTCAAGGTGTAAGCTTTTGTGTTCACGTGCGCTTCCTCAAACATAATGAAATGGGAATCAGCAGTCCATACTTATAGGGAGAGGGTAAATTAGCAATAAATTAGTCCACAGCATAATGAAGCTTTTTAACAGATTCAAAGACCAAACAGGAATAAGAAGCTTAGCAATATGAGCCTGACAAAATTGGGGATAACTGGGCAGATGCAACCAGCAGATAGTCTGCTTCCACCCTCCATCCATCTGCTCTCAAGCTTGGGGATGTCTTTTCTTCTGAATAAGCATTTGGAGTGGGGCAGTGGGCTATATGGGGTTGTCCCCAGAACATGCACCCTTCCTCAGCCATCATGAAATGGGAATTACCAGTCCATACCTATAGGTCAAGGGAAGTAAATTAGTAAATGGCATCACGAAGATATTCATTTTGTGTGCTTGTACTCGGCTGTAGCAGAATCAGATATTGTTGTTTGGGGAAAGAGTTGCCCACTGGTACGAAATGCAGGCATGTGGAAGGCTTCGATAACATTGCTGGGCTTCTCTGAGGTGTCCTTTGAGCATGAGTAACACACTCCAGGCCTCAGTGCAGTGTGTGCATGCTGGGCCTCCCCTTGCTGTCTTCTCCCTTGTCTGCCCTGGGATGACGTTTATGAACAATTTGAGAATGACAATTGGTAAAGAAGTGAGCATGGATCTTATTGTTGTTTGCGTAATGCAATGGATTCCAGACAACTATATGTTGTACATCATGGGGAATTTTTATTGTTACGGGAATTTTAAAAATGCTAAAAAACCCACAACCCCCCCCCAAAACATGCAAGCAATAGTAAGGAAAGTTTGCTAAAGGCTTCAATTGCAGAAACAACCCATTCCCTGGAGAGCACCAGGTTGAAATGATCACTGCCAGTAATGTAAGACAATAGCCGCCTCTTCCCCTGTATTTTCTATCATGCCATACAAAACAGCAGGAAGCTGGAGATTCTTCACAAGGTCCTTTGCCCTGTACAACAACAGAACTGTCCCCTGTTCCGATTTATGACTTCCATCTGTCAATACATCTTCTCATTTATAGGCAATAAAGCAATACCTCACTCATTGTGTGCGCCAGATCCAAGATTTAATCAGCCAAAATCGAGGTCTGCTGCCTGAGCGGAAAGATTAAGATTGACAGATTTCATAGGTTTAATTCTGGTGAGAAGCCAAGCTGTATCTCATCTCAGGCTTCTTAACCCGCCTGGTTCCACCCTGTCCAGCTGGTGGGTGTTTCTTTTCCCTTTATCTCCTATCTGCAACCTGTGCAGGGCCAGTGTAATTTTATAACGTGGCTGCTAAATCAATGCATTTGAATGGCTTTTCCATTGGATATCTTTGAACAGGGAAACCAGTTTCTGTAACCAGATTCATTCTGAGGACTGGCAAGCAAGAAACCACATTCATTTTTTTTAAATTATTATTGCATGGTGCAAAATAGGCGGAAGGGGATTTTAGAAAATCAAAGCAGGGACAACGGCTGGTTTTCCAGATTATGGAAACAATTATGGAAGAGCTGCTGGCTTCTCCGTAGTCACTCCTCCAAAAACACAGCTAATTAAGGAATGAGTGGTAAACAAAGGCCTCATTAGATGTGATGAGGTGAAATGTAACCTTTCAGCGCCAATTCTCTGGTGCAAGACTCTGACTGGAATTATCGATGTATCCAATTCAAGAGCCAACTAAGATAGCCTGACTGAATTCAGGAGAGAGCAATGAACAAGACAGGGAAAGCCCCTCAGAAAGAGTTGAAAGCACTGAAAACCCCAGTTAGAACAGCCTTTCTCAACTCTTTTTACTGTTTTACCTGAAGCATTTTTAAGGCTTCGAGGAACCCCAGAAGTGGCAGGATCCTGCAGACTATGGTTGGAAAGCTCAGCTGTGGACATGCCCACCTTTCCGACCCCCTCCAGGCCCATCATTGGCCATTTGGAAAGGGCAAGTTGACAACCATATATGGACATATCACCTGATAAATGTTTAACAAACGTTTAAAAATATATTAAAATTAATTAATTCCCATTAATTCCATTCAGAAAACCCTTCCAGGGCTGTCAAGAAACTGCAGGGTTTCAAGAAACCCTGGTTGGGAAAGCCTGGGTTAGAATGAACATCCCAATAGGCCATCTGTCAACTCTGGGGGGAAATGTACACAAATTGTTTTGGGGGGAAATTCCCCACTCCAGGTCCAATTCTGTCACCAAGCAAATCCTTGTTTGTTCTGGAAGAAGCAGTTATTTCCAAAGATTCAAGCACTCAACCCAAAATGAGGCATTCTGTCTGCTTTGATAGAAGCATGACCAGCAGGAGAACATACTCTGTTTAAAGCCCCTCATTTATATAAGAGGAAAGGGCATGAGTTTGTCCCAACATTCAGTGGCAAAGTTACTCAAGAGAGAACATGCTGAGCTGCTTTGCACCTCTTTGGTTCATAACCATTTGGGTTTTTACCATCAAGATCAGGGGTAGGCATGTGAGCTAAGCCAAAAATCGGAACCACTTCTGCTTTGAATGACCATTAAAAGCCCTTCTCAAGCAGCCCTTTCAGCCGAAGCTTGAGCCGAAGCACTTTGGAGTTGTCCGAAGCGCTCCAGCCATTAAAGTCAATGGCATCATTGATTTTAATGGGGATTTTCAAGTTTCTGCCTTTCCCATGGCCTGGGTGTGTGTGGGAAGGGAGGTTTAAGTTAGAGACTCCAAACTTTCCAGGTGCCTCCAAGAGGCTCTTCTCCAACTCCTCTCCAAGTTTCAAAAAGATTGGACCAGGGGGTTCAATTCTAGGGGCTCTATTACTGCTTGGTCAGAACAGCTTTTTTCAGTCCTGTGGCAAGCCCAAGTCAGACTTCACACTCAAATCCAACAACCTTGCAAATTGCAAGTTGCAAATCTGCACTGCAATGCCATTTGCAAAAGCATTGCAATGACTGGCTGTAAGGCCCTACAACTCCCCCTAAGGTGCTTTTGTCATTAGGCTGCAGAGTTGTCTCTTCCTCCTCCCTCCTGTTGCCCTGGAAACCAGAGCAAAAGGAGGGAAACAGTCCTAGAGGAGAAGTGAAATTTAACTTTGTAGTTCTTTAAACCTCTTCACCGGCAGCTATTCAATATAGCCGAACATACCAGAAAGAAGCTGAAAATTCGGCTTTACTCAGGATCAGCTATACCAATAGTTAGACAGAGTCTCTGATCTGTATCCGGCTTTTAAAATACCTGAAAAATACTGGTAAGGTATTTTGGGGGTATTTTTTCATTGTGGATACAACTGAATGCACACCCTTAGACACCACAAATAGTTGTTCAGGATCATAGGTCCATTGCTGTCTCATGCCCTTTTGTCGCACCATGTCCTGAAATAAAAGGACTATTGCACTGTTTCCTATTGCCTTCTGTCACTGGCCACCCCAGACTTGTAGCCCCTCCACAACCTTTTGAGGGATCCCCTCACAACAGCAATGAACACAGGTGCTGAGGCTGCCCAGAAAGGAGGTATCCCCAGGGAGATCCTGTAGTATTGTGTCAGATGCAAAACTCTTGAATCATGCCCTAAAAACGATGCAAGTGTCATAGAATCATAGAATCATAGAGTTGGAAGGGGCCATACAGGCCATCTAGTCCAACCCCCTGCTCAACCCCCTGCCCTAAGCATCCTAAAGCAACACAGTTCTTTTTCCCGGAACAGAAGATGGCATGTCACACTCTTAGCTCTACCAGTCCTTTCCGCATGGAGGTGAGTTCTTCCTGGTGGGAGTGGTTTGGAGAGGCATCTCATCCTGCACAGGACGGAACGGACAATGTCAGAGAAAATTTCAAGTGTTTTGAAATTTCTTTTGAGCTGCGTGGAGTAGCTTTTGTAAGCAGGTTTTTTAAAGTGTGTTTTCAACAATATTGTTCCTAAGATAGCTTTACTTTTTAAAATTCCCACGTAAAAGGAAGAGTTTTGTGACCCTTTGGGGACAGATTTTTAAGGGCAACATATACTTTTAAAAAGATGAACAGCAGCAGCATGTTTCCCCGTTCTGCCTGCAAACCAATATTAAAGTCCTGCTCCTATTTTGAATGTTGCAGAAATAAACCAGGCAGAATCCTGAGGAGGCAGAAGAGAACCGAGCACATGCTGAGGGGCAGAGAGGAAGGGATGAGCACGAGAAGAGGAGAGATCTCAAAAGTCTGGGGAAATGTATTAATTTGCAAACGATGCAGAGAAATTTCATTCTCCAGGTCTTTCCATTTTTGGAGCCAGATGAATGGGCCACAGCCAAGTATGTGCCATTGACTGCAGCAAGCGGTGTGCAGTAATACTAGGCAAGCCATCCTCCTTCGGACAGAATCCTATTTAAATTTCCTCTCAAACATACCCGAGGGATGACATTTTCTTGCACTGGGTGTGGGTGTGAAGTAATGACAGACACAAGGCTTGCTTCTCTCTCTGTGCTAGCTCGCTCTGAAGAAGCTTGGTTGAAGCTTGGTTGAAGCTTGGTCTCCTTCTCCAGCAGACTAGCCTTTTCTTTTATTTTCAGCCCAGGAAAGCAGACTTTTCAATATACGTTTTAGTCATGAAAGTTTACAGAAGATTTTGGTTGTGTACACATTACATTGTGATCAGAGTGCAAGACATGGCTTAATCTTCACCCAGGAAGGTTTCTTGAGATTAGCTATTTACAGAAACCCTGTCTTTCTGATGATTACACAGAGACCAGACCTTTCTTGGGTGTGCCCAACAGCTAGGAGCAGAGACAAAATTAGACAAATCTCTACAGTGTGGGTGAGGACGGACGGACAAGAATTCCAAACTTAGCAACAGTGCCCCAGCAGACTAATGAATGTGTCTGCCAGTCTTTCAGCTGTAGCGCTCCCCGTTTTGTGCTGAAGGCCACAGTTTTGGATCCAGCAGCAAAAGAAAAGTTGTGCCTGTCAAGGGAGGTCCAAAAAGAGGCTGGCGGGGGGGGGGGAGATTTTCATTTGCCTTCTGAAACAGATTCATCTGGTAGCATTATTCAAATGTGTTTAGCTCCCCAACATGCTATCGTTTATTGTCTCTCTGCTTCCCAGTTGGAGGAGATTATCCTGGGAGGTTAATCAATACATTGCAAAAAAGAGAAAGGAGCAAAACCCGTGAAACAAAGAGCAGCCATGGACTCCTGAAAATTAAACTCTTGGCAGGCAAAGAGTCACCCCGCTAACCAATTGAAAGCAGATTCCTCCAAAACTTTCATTAAAATGTATTGACCCCTGTGGCCCCTTGCCACACTAATGAGTCTCCCACGAAAATACTACTGGATAAAAAATTACTCAGATACAAGAAGTCATATTTCTACATCCTCATAGAGTAAGAAGTAGCCACACAGAAAAAGCACTTGTAACTGTATTGCTAAATTAGGGCTTGGTGCTAATATACTTGGGGCCATTTCGCACGGCTTCAAAGTAGCACAATGGTTGCTATTTGGAAACGCTACTAATTTGCCATAACCCACGACGTCGTAGACAATCTGCAACAATCCTGAAACCAATCAGCAAAAAGCGCTTCGTTGTGGCGCTTTCAGGGGAATCCAGAAAAGTGGATTCACCCTCCGGATAGCGATACACTCCTGCAACCAATCTGCAACAGTAGCGCTAAAGACCTGTGCGTTACCATTGTTGCTGGTTCTTCAAAGTCCCTCCCCCTGGCTCTCTCCTCCAAACTTCCGGCGAAGCGATCGCCATTTTTTTTTCTCCGAGCGAGCGGGGATAAACGCACCCGCGAGCCTCTTTCTGTTTAGAGGCTTCCCTGGCTTCAGTCCTTCACCTTTAGTCACTAAGCACAAAGCACTGAAAAGCCCGTTTGCTGAAATAAAGTCCCTTTATTTTTTACAAATAAATTCAGCCGAAAATCGGGACCGTGAGAGGGGGGGGGGGATTTTTTTTTTTATCACTCGAGACAGCGTGCAAACGATCATACAATCAAACGACAGCTCACATTAGGCAGCTGGATGGGTCTCTCCGTAGCAACGAATCTACCTAGATTCGTTGCTATGGGTCGTTTTTTTTTTTAAAAAACCTTTCTTAAAGGGAAAGGGGCTGTTTGGGAGCAAGCTAACGGCTGCCCATTGGCTGCTTGACGGCCAGGGGCGGGACGAGCTTGACAATAGCGCTTCCTTTCTAGCAATTTCTGCCGAGACCGGAAGCCTGTGGGAAACGCTAAAAAACGCAACTGATTCCACTACAAAGGCAGGTATGCATAACGACGAATTCCACTATTTTAAATGGCAATTTTTCATTCCGCAAACAATTTGCAACAAAGATCCCTGTGCGAAAAGGCCCTTGGTTACAGTTCCTTGTAGATGTATCTAGCTAGCCAACAGCTAAGAGGCTGTTGTTGTTGTTTTGAAATTGTAGCGTGTTATTTTATCAATGTTTTGCCAGTTGAAACAGAAACTCAAGCCCTTGATAACGGAGGTCCAATGGCTAGGGAAGAAAGGGTCAGAGGAGGGAGCATGCCTCCCCTGCCTTGATGGAGTGCAATGAATACTTTCATACAGCATCAAGAGCTTGGTAGGGATCCTTGACTATTCCTTATCAACAGTGGTGCAAGTCACAAATGTAGCTTGCCAGGTGTTTTACCACCTGTACCAGGTGAAGCTACTAGCACCCTATTTGGCCCCAGAAGACCTAGCCACAATGATCCATGTGACGGTCATCTCCAGGCTAGATTTCTACAACTATGTGGGGCTACCTTTGGCCCTGCTACAGAAGTTACAGCTGGCACAAAATGCAGCAGGATGGGTCCTCTTGGGGACCCCATGGAGGGCTCACATTCAGTCTGCCTTCCAACAGTTGCACCGGTTGCTGGTGGAGTTCTGGATCAGGTTCCAGGTTCTGGTACTGACCTTTAAGGCCCTATGTGGTCTGGGCCCTGGGTATCTGAAGGACCACTTCTCCCACTATGTCCCCCAGAGGACACTACACTTGACAAAGACTAGTATATTGTCATCCCAAGCCCCAAGGATGTGTGCCTGGTCTCGACCAGAGTCAGGGCCTTTTTGGCCCTGGCCCCCACCTGGTGAAATGAGTTGCATGTTGAGATCTAGGCTCAGATGGAGCTCTGAAAGTTCTGCAGGGCCTGCAAAACAGCACTCTTCCACCAGGCCTGGGACTGAGACCAGGGCAGTCCATAATTTTACAGGCATCCCTCCATCTCTTCCTTCTTAACTCTTCCTACTTGATGTCATCTCCAGTCTGGGATAGCTCGCAGAGGGCATGAAAGGGGTGCGGGATGGAGTTTTTATATGGTATTTTATTGCAATTTTATTACAGTAACTGGTTTTATTGAATGTTTTATTGTTGTGGACTGCCCCAAGCCCATAGAGGGAGGGGCAGTATAGAATATTTAAAAAAAATTCTTGTTATTATTGTTAGCATTATAGAATCATAGAATCATAAAGTTGGAAGGTGCCATACAGGCCATCTAGTCCAGCCCCCTGCTCAACGCAGGATCAGCCCAAAGCATCCAAGAAAAGTGTGTATCCAACCTTTGCTTGAAGACTGCCAGTGAGGGGGAGCTCACCATCTCCTTAGGCAGCCTATTCCACTGCTGAACTACTGACTATGAATTTTTTCCTTATATCTAGCCTATATCGTTGTAGTTTAAACCCATTACTGCACATCCTTTTCTCTGCAGCCAATGGAAACAGCATCCTGCCCTCCTCCAAGTGACAACCTTTCAAATACTTAAAGAGGGCTATGATGTCCCCTTTCAACCTCCTTTTCTCCAGGCTGAACATTCCCAAGTCCCATAAGGTTTGGTCCCCTGGCCCCAGATCATCTTCGTCGCTCTCCTTATATATGCTTGAATATTATATGCTTGAATATGCTTATTATATGCTTGAATTGATAATTGAATAAAAAAGATAGGTTGAGAAAGGCTAGATCTCATATTGAAGACATATTTTAAAAATTAGATATCACAAGGAATATTATATTCCTGGGATGATTCAGTTTTTAATATGAAAATTATTCCTATTTTGCTTTCTGTGGTGGCTATATGGGATATGAAAAATCTGATCTTCCTTTAATTTGTTTTCTTCATGAATTGACTAATGTTCCTAAATGTGTAGCTGAAATGTCCTTGCAAGCCAATTTGGGTAAATTATCCCGGTAATTAGCTTTCTGTTTCTATTCCAAAGTGGGCTTTTGAAAAGGTATTCTGGATTTTCATTTTTTATAAATGAAGATTCTTTCAAACTGTCCTGGTTTAAGATTTTTGACTCAAAGCTCCCTCACATTGGTTTAAGTGCTGACATTATTCATGGATTTGGTCCTACAGCTATAAACTCTTTCAATAGTAAACTTATCCAGGCAACGTGTCATTTAAATACAAGCTTTCATACTCACAGGTGGCTCTTCCTTATTTTGGGGGATCCCTGCCCCAGATCACTGCCTTCTTATCCCTTTAATTTGTCTATCCCAATTTTTTTCACTGACACAGTTATGAGTACAGCTCATCCCTGTTATAAGTGGTATATTAATGAATTCCTCTTTATTCAGAGCATTCCTGTGACTTTTTTTTACAGAAGATTGGTACGTTGGTGTATATTTTATTGGAATGGCCCTTATATGTGATTCCCTCCCCCAAATTTCTTTTTTAACCTCACTATAAAATAATCTTTTGCCTTTAGTCTAATAGTTCTCCTAATATCACCCTCATTGTCATTGAATTTTTAATTGTTTGGGCCTCATTGATCAAAGATGATATTTATCAGAGGAGAAAACATGACTGCTCAAGATATTTGATCAAAAGAGCTTTAATCTGATGAAAGAGAAGAAAAGAAAAACACAAATGCATTCTATGTTAAAAGATCCTTTCAAGTTTTGCTCTAGTTCTGCAGAACTTCTCTCTGTGCTAAGTTTTCTTCTTGCAGAAAATTTTGTTTTATGTTGTCAGCACTCAGCAGTATGCCCCATTCTACCACTTCATTCAGCTTCATATGTTGACCCAGCCTCTGTGTCTACCATAACTTAATATTATCATCATGGACAAACTGTGCTTTATTTTACAATACAATAAAAATCTTGAGCCCATGGTCATGATGAAATTATGCCAGTTTGTACAGAAACTGTCTATTTTCCTGGGATGTGGGGAGGCTGCAAGGAGAACAATGCACAGAAAAGTTACATGGATTGATCCCAAGGGTTCCTTAAATTCAGCAGTTTGCAGGAGGTTCAGGTGGTTCAGCCACCATTTTAATGTTAGGCCATTTGCTCCCCCACTCTGACCCCCCTTTTTACATCAGTACCAGCAGGGAACTATACATTGCAGAATTAGAACTCAGAACTTGTCTTGGGGGATTTAATTTTGTTTGGTATACAACACTACAAATAACACTGATTGTCTATCATGCTCATCAGCCCTAAGTTTGGAGTCATCAAGAATACAAACAGCAGCTGGAAATAATGTCAAGTATATTAGCGTCGAGGACTTTGTGTACTGAATTTAAAATATGGTAAACTCAATCAGCAATCATTTTGTAGTGTACTGAGATCTCAGGTCATTGTGGAAGGTGCGTTAGTATTTACATTGACTCCTGGATGGCTAATTCACCGGCCTTCGCTTTGGCAGGCGTGTTTGTGGCTATTGAGCAACATAATGTTCTTGCTCCCCTGGAGGTGGAGGCCTAAGAAAGTAAGACAGAATGGGGCGGGGGGGGGGGACTTCTCCTTGATCTCGCTGACACCAAAGTACTCTGCTCACTGCAGAAAAATAACACTCATGGTCACTCTGGAGTAAGTTATAATCTTCGTATAGAGAAGGTACAGGATTTTTGTCATTCATAGCTCATACGCAATGCTCCTTTCCAGCACATGGGGAAAAAACCCTTCTGCCATTTCACTGCTTCCCTGTTCCCACTTCCCCCCACCTATTCTGGAGGCTTCTTGACAGTTTTTGAGCTGGTTTTACAGGTTTTCATGAGAGGAAGAGTTGGTTCTTATATGCTGCTTTTCTCTACTCAAAACGGCTTACAGTCACCTCACTTTTCCCGTTTTCCCCTCCATGGGAGTTACACTGGAATGTGGGCAGCATCACTGCCAGTGCTAAAGACACCTGATCCAAGGGACACTCCTTGTTTGAGGGCAAAGTTCCCCAGACTTGAGGAGATTGTGGCCAGCAGCCTACTTTGAGGTCCATTCCGCACCGGGATCCATGTTGCAAATTGTTTGCGGAACGAAAAATCACCATTTTAAATAGTGTAATTTGTCATTATGCATACCTGCCTTCGTAGCAGAATCCAGTTGCGTTTCTATCATTTCCCACAGGGTTCCGGTCTCGGCAAAAATCGCTAGCCAGGAAGCGATATTGCTGAGCTGTGTCCTGTCCCTGGCCGTCAAGCAGCCAATGGGCGGCCATTATCATGCTCCCAAACAGCCCCTTTCCCTTTAAGGAAGGTTTAAAAAAAAACACGTTGCAACGAATCTGCGTTGATTCGTTGCAATGGAGAGACCCATCCAGCTAGCAGTTGGTGTTTGAGCTGCCGTTTCATCGTTGCCACGCTCCCCCCGAGTGGAAAAAAAATCCCCCCCCTCATGGGCGCGATTTTCGGCCAAAAATAGTGTGAAAAATAAAGGGAAAATAAACCAGCAAACGGGCCTCTGTGTTGCTTGTGCTTGGTGACTTTAAAAAGAGGGACTGCAGCTGGGGAAGCCTCGCTGGGTAAACGAAGGCTTGCCGGTGCGTTGATCTCCGCTCGCTCGGAGAAAAAAAATGGCGATCGCTTCGCCGGAAGATCAGAGGAGAGAGCCAGGGGGAGGGACGCACAGAACTTTCCCGGTAGTGTTGCAGATTGGTTGCAGGAGTGTAGCGCTTTCCGGAGGGTGAATCCACTTTTTGGGATTTCCCTGAAAGCGCTACAACGAAGCGCTTTTTGCGGATCGGTTTCAGGAGTGTTGCAGAGTGTCAACGACGTTGTGCATAACGGCAAAACTGTAGTGATTTCAATTAGTAACCATTGTGCTATTTTGGACGAATGCGGAACGGCCCTGGGTTTCTGCATTTTCAGAGAAGGAATGGGCAAGTGGAGCAGTGGCTGTCTTGCAGTGACATCTCCTGGCCAGGAATAAGGACTTCTCTTAGGCTTATTCCACACATTTTGGTTAAGGCAGGGGTAGTCAACCTGTGATCCTCCAGATGTTCATGGACTACAATTCCCCTGAGCCTCTGCCAGCATTTTGTTTGAGTAATTATTCCACAGGTCATAATAATATATGATGCTTTAAGTACGTATGAATCCATGTATTATTATTCAGAGTGCTTACCAAGTTCACACGCTTTTTAGGACTTCAACCTGAAGAAGCACTTTCAAGGGCTACAATCCCTTCTTGCCGTGGAGAAAACAACTCCAGGAATGGAAGGAATTGACTTCTTGATCCTCACTTCCCCTCCACAGGGGAGCCCTAACTGACAGGTCAACCTATGGAAGGGAAACTGGGTAAGTGAGGTTTCCACCTGGATTCTGAAAACATCAAGGGCAGTTGAGATAAAAAAGGACTTTTTGCCAATAAGGTCACCTGACCCCATCCAATCTTTTTCTTTTTATTCCTCCCCCCCCCCCAAAAAAAAATTGGATTCAGTAAAAATTGGATTTTGGCCTCCCAGAACTGTGAGGACTTTACTTTTCTTGGACTGCAAACCTTAAAACCAAGTTTGGCAGGTATCGAATCTCAAACCACCCCCCAGCAGAGAGAGAGCTTTTTTATGGTTCATTTGGATAAGATTTCCCCCAAGGGACTCCATTCGACAATGGATTTGACTTGCTTCTTGTAGATCCTTTTTGCCCCTTTAAATCAGTATATTACCAACACCTGGATTGTTAGTGTGTGCTTTAAATTTGAAGTGGGTGACAAACTAGTTGGGCACAATTGAAGAAGTGACCCCTTTGCCTATGTGAAATCCTGTACCTGTACTGGCAATGTTGTTGCTGTTGCTGTTGTTGTTGTTTTATTTGATTTATTTCCCGCCACTTCCTACAGGCTCGTAGCAGATAACAATAGTCTTAAAATCCCCCATTAAACCCCCCGTTAAAAGACTATAAAAATACCCAACACGGCGGAAAATACCACTCTCCCCTACCCGAACAAGGGCATTGGGGGATGGAGGGTGATGATGACTACTTCAAACCCCTCAGGGGGGCAATGTTCTTCCTCGCCAATCCCAGCCTCAACCATAGACCTGGTGGAAGAGCTCCGTTTTACAGGCCCTGCGGAATGCTGACAGCTTCCGCAGGGGCCGCAGTTCACCCGGGAGCTCATTCCACCAGGTGGGGGCCAGGACAGAGAAAGCCCTGGCCCTGGATGAGGCTAGTCACACTTCTCTGGGGCCCGGAACGATCAGTAGGTTTTCTCCTGCAGAGCATAGAGCCCTGTGGGGCACATAGGGCGACAGGCGGTCCCTCAGGTATGTGGGTCCCAACCCGTGTAAAGCCTTAAAGGTTAGAACCAAAACCTTGAACCGGATCCGGACAGCAATTGGCAACCAGTGCAGCTGCCACAGCACCGGCTGCATGTGGGCCCTCCAAGGTGTGCTACTGAGGACTCTAGCAGCTGCATTTTGCACTAGCTGAAGTTTCCGTATCAAGGACAAGGGCAGGGCCACATAAAGCGAATGACAGAAATCTAATCTGGAGGTGACTGTCGCATGGATCACTGTGGCGAGGTGGTCAGGGGACGGGTAGGGCGTTAGTAGCCGGGCCTGGCGAAGGTGGAAGAATGCCTGGCCCGCTACTCTCTTGACCTGCGCCTCCCTAGTCAGGGAGGCATCGTTGGTCACCCCCAAATTCCTGGCTTGGGGCGCGATGGTAAGTTGCGCTCCCTCCAAGGTGCATAAACGCACTTCCTGTTCCTGCCCCCTTCTTCCCAGCCACAGGACCTCCGTCTTGGAGGGGTTGAGTTTCAGGCAACTCTGCTCGAACCATTCTGTCACTGCTTCCAAACATCTGACAAATGGTTCCGGGGGGGAGTTCGGGTGGCCGTCCATTAGGAGATAGAGCTGGGTGTCATCAGCGTACTGATGGCAACCCAGCCCGAAGTTCCGCACCAGCTGGGCCAGAGGGCACATAAAGATGTTGAACAAACTTTGCTTGAAGAACTGAAACAGTTTCCATCTGTATATTCTTCAATTCAGTTCAATATCAAAGTACATCAAAACATTTTTATGTTACAAACATGAAAGCATTGGTTGGTAAAGAACTTACCGTGGGTTACTCAATTACTGCCTCAGTGTGAGCTTTTCTCAACTTTTCTGCCATTCAGAAACTCCTGAGATATTCTTCTAGCTTCGATAACCCCCAGAAGTGCCACTGTTCAGGGATGCCAGCCTACAGGAGGGACCTGGAGAACCCCCAGAACGAAAGTTCCTGTCCAGACTGCAGAGATCAGTTCCCCTGGAGGAAAGGGTGGCTTGGGAGGTAGGTCACTTAATCAGTTCATCTGCGATGCTCTTTCAAACTGCAAAGCTGAGCGTGGGCTAAGGTGATTGACTGCTTCTTCATACAACAAAGTCAGTGCTCTACCATGAAGCTTTCCAAGTGACTTTGGGTGGTCATAACAACTCGAGGGATTGAAATGTGTGTGTGGGGGAGGGGAATCTGAAGTCCATGGAGGAAAGGGAAATGTAATGGCCAGATAAATATGGCCACTATACTGCACATACCCCTCAATGACCTTTTACCCACTTGACCCCCCCCCAAGTAACTAAATGAGTAATAAATACAGTCAGAATCACCAAGTCAATCTCTTATGCTAGGGACTCCGAGGGACTTCCCCGGCCAGGGAATTCTGCACTCGAGAGAGAGCAGGCACACTGCTCAGGGGAGCCTGGCGCAAGAGGCAGGGCTTCTCCTTAAAAGGGGCCCCAAGCCCATGCCCAGGCGCCAAGGGGGCGAGCGCGATGGTCTCACGCAGCACCCCCTTTCCTGCCACCCTAGACCCTCCCCCCCACACACACGTGTCTTCTTGCTGCCCGCTCCTCCGCTGCCTCAATGGCGGCTGCTGCTAAGTATTCGCCGCTTTTCTTTATATTCTAGATTCATGGTGAGATGTGTCCAAAGGACTAAAATGTTGTCCACAAGGGCCCACAAAATAGAGAACAGACGGTTCTTTCAGGGTTTTTTTGTTTTGTTTCTTGTTGTTCAAAATGTTTAAATAAATAAATACATTCTGAGATATTTCTAATCTCCCAGTGTTTCTGGAAATCCTACACTGGTTGGTGGTTGGTCCAATCTGTCAGTTCAGCCATGCCTGCTTGTTTCTCCCTCTTGTGCTTCATGAGTCCACGTGGGGGGCCTGCTGCTCCCCCACGTGGGGGGAGCAAGACAGGCTGAACAGTCTACAGAGGATCTCTTCTCCAGAGTAGCATGGTCTGCGCATCAAGACAATGGGAATGCACCTTGGGCCTGTACATTCTCTCTCCTCTGTTTATGGCTCAGCAGTGAACGACTCCTAGGGCCTTTTCGCACGGGGATCTTTGTTGCAAATTGTTTGCGGAATGAAAAATCGCCATTTAAAATAGTGGAATTCGTCGTTATGCATACCTGCCTTTGTAGTGGAATCAGTTGCGTTTTTTAGCGTTTCCCACAGGCTTCCGGTCTCAGCAGAAATCGCTAGAAAGGAAGCGCTATTGCCAAGCTCGTCCCGCCCCTGGCCGTCAAGCAGCCAGTGGGCAGCCGTTAGCATGCTCCCAAACAGCCCCTTTCCCTTTAAGAAAGGTTTAAAAAAAAAAACAGACCCATAGCAACGAATCTAGGTAGATTCGTTGCAACGGAGAGACCCATCCAGCTGCCTAATGTGAGCCGTCGTTTGATTGTATGATCGTTGGCAAGCTGCCTCGAGTGATAAAAAAAAAATCCCCCTCCCCTCTCACGGGCCCGATTTTCGGCTGAATTTATGTGTAAAAAATAAAGGGACTTTATTTCAGCAAACGGGCTTTTATGTGGTTTGTGCTTAGTGACTAAAGGTGAAGGACTGAAGCCAGGGAAGCCTCTAAACAGAAAGAGGCTCGCCGGTGCGTTTATCCCCGCTCGCTCGGAGAAAAAAAAATGGCGATCGCTTCGCCGGAAGTTTGGAGGACAGGCTCAGGAGGAGGGACTTCGAAGAACCAGCAACAATGGTAACGCACAGGTCTTTAGCGCTACTGTTGCAGATTGGTTGCAGGAGTGTATCGCTATCCGGAGGGTGAATCCACTTTTCTGGATTCCCCTGAAAGCGCTACAACGAAGCGCTTTTTGCGGGTCGGTTTCAGGATTGTTGCAGATTGTCTACGACGTCGTGGGTTATGTCAAATTAGTAGCGTTTCCAATTAGTAACCATTGTGCTATTTTGAAGCCGTGCGAAATGGCCCCTAGTTTTGGAGGATTCTCATTCCATATGAGGCACAAACTGTGGCCCTACAAACCAGGATTCAGAACCACAAGTTAAACTTGGTTTGCAGCAGAGAACACTATAGTTGTTGTTGTTGTTGTTATTGAATTTCTTGACTGCCTCTCCTTCATTGGGGCTACCCTTTCAGGCCGGGGCATAGCAGTGTTTTTTTTCTGTAAAACAGAATTCTTTCGGTTATGAAGACGAGGAATGGGGAAAGTGAGCCCAGTAGCCCAAGACTGCCCAATCTTATTTCATAGCAAGACCTTATGGGGAAGGAGTTGCCTAAAGCTATATATTTCTGCATTTTTATAGGACAATTTTATAGCAGAATTTGTCTGTAAGGAGACTTGTCTGCTGATTTTCATTTTGGAGCAGAATCTGGATCTTTTCTTTGGGGGGGATTCCAGAGTAGTAAGAAGATAAGTAGAAAAAGGCATAAAGAGGGGCTGTGTGGTCCTCAAAATCTTTGTTCCTTTGCAGATGTATAAGGACCATATGGACCTCAATGTGGTGAACACAGCGATATTTTTCAGCGTTCTTGGATACCTAATTATAAAAAGCAAATCTGTGGTATGTGCCGCGTTCGTTCGTTCGTCCAGGTGTTGCTCCTTTGAGGATGGATTCAAGTGGGTGGGGGAGGGAGAGCTGCATGAAATCTTCATGATTTTTGCACTGAACCCCTTCAGACTCACCATAAGACCACCTATTGTATCGATAGGCACAGCATACACCACAAAAATCACAGATCCATGCCTTTATAACCATGCCACGGAGCAAAAATATGGATCCAAAGCATGGATTCTCAGGGTTTTTGCATCCAGGCCCCCCAAACTCACAGTAAGATCACTTCATCTATTGACAGCCACAGCGTACAACACAAAAAAATCATAGATCCAAACCTTTATGGCTACGGCACAGAGTGAAAACTTGGTTCCAAAACATGGATCCTCAGGGTTTTTGCACTGGGCCTCCACAAAAGTCACCGTAAGATCATGTCTTCTATCGATAACCAAAGCATAAGCCACAAAAATCACAGATCCACACCATCATGAGTGAGGAGAGATTCAGGGAATGCAGGCTGAACAGTCTACAGAGGATCTCTTCTCCAGAGTAGCATGGTCTGCACTTCAAGACAATGGGAATGCACCTTGGGCCTGCACATTCTCTCTCCTCTGTTTATGGCTCAGCAGTGAACGACTCCTAGTTTTGCAGGATTCTCATTCCATATGAGGCACAAACTGTGGCCCTACAAACCAGGATTCAGAACCACAAGTTAAACTTGGTTTGCAGCAGAGAGCACTATTGTTGTTGTTGTTGTTGTAATTGAATTTCTTGACTGCCTCTCCTCCATTGGGGCTACCTTTTCAGGCCAGGGCATAGCAGTGTTTTTTTCTGTAAAACAGAATTCTTTCAGTTATGAAGACGAGGAATGGGGAAAGTTAGCCCAGTAGCCCAAGATTGCCCAATCTTATTTCATAGCAAGAAGTTATGGGGAAGGAGTTGCCTAAAGCTATATATTTCTGCATTTTTATAGGACAATTTTATAGCAGAATTTGTCTGTAAGGAGACTTGTCTGTTGATTTTCATTTTGGAGCAGAATCTGGATCTTTTCTTTTGGGGGGATTCCTCGGCAGTTGTCCACTCCTGGTTGAATTAGATTACATCTAATAGCATTATGAAAGGGGCTGTCCAATAAGACATGTGCACTTGTCTCTTCCCAACCACTGGCACAAGGGCTCTTTGAGAGAAAGGTCTTTTCTTATAAGGACCCTCCTGCCCAGCTGTGCATAAACCTCAGCATCCCCCTGGACTGAAATCCATTGGACTGAAATCCAGATACCGGTATGTATAGCTATTAAACCAACATAGGGTGGAGGATCTTGTATCCAGGGAGGATACTTTATTCTGGACAGAGGTGCCACCATTCCTGGAAGTGATTCAGCCCCTTTTTAGTAGGTACGCCAGTGAAAAGTACCCCCTAAAATGTAAAAACCTAAACTAAGAAGCATGAAGGACATTTGAGAAATATAACATATTAAGATTAGGACAAGAGTAATCGGCTTGTAGCTCTAGGCCTTCAGATATTCCTCAAATATTAGTAAGAAGATAAGTAGAAAAAGGCATAAAGAGGGGCTGTGTGGTCCTCAAAATCTTTGTTCCTTTGCAGATGTATAATATGGACCTCGACAATGCTGCGGGACCTGTGGACACATCAATGTTTTTAAGTGTTCTTGGACACCTAATCCTGCAAAGAAAATCTGTGGTATGTGCCACGTTCTTTCGGTTATGAAGATGAGGAATGGGGAAACTGAGCCCAGTAGCCCAAAACTGCCCAATCTTATTTCATAGCAAGACCTTATGGGGAAGGAGTTGCCTAAAGCTATATATTTCTGCATTTTTATAGCACAATATTATAGCAGAATTTGTCTGTAAGGAGTCTTGTCTATTGATTTTCATTTTGAAGCAGAATCTGGATCTTTTCTTTTGGGGGGATTCCTCGGCAGTTGTCCACTCCTGGTTGAATTAGATTACATCTAATAGCATTATGAAAGGGGCTGTCCAATAAGTCATGTGCACTTGTCTCTTCCCAACCACTGGCACAAGGGCTCTTTGAGAGAAAGGTCTTTTCTTATAAGGACCCTCCTGCCCAGCTGTGCGCAAATGTCAGCATCCCCCTGGACTGAAATCCATTGGACTGAAATCCAGATACCGGTATGTATAGCTATTGAACCAACATAGGGTGGAGGATCTTGTATCCAGGAAGGATACTTTATTCTGGACAGAGGTGCCACCATTCCTGGAAGAGATTCAGCCCCTTATTAGTGGATACGCCAGTGACAAGTACCCCCTAAAATGTAAAAACCTAAACTACGAAGCATGAAGGACATTTGAGAAATATAACATATTAGGATTAGGACAAGAGTAATCAGCTTGTAGCTCTAGGCCTTCAGATATCCCTCAAATATTAGTAAGAAGATAAGTAGAAAAAGGCATAAAGAGGGGCTGTGTGGTCCTCAAAATCTTTGTTCCTTTGCAGATGTATAATATGGACCTCAATGCTGCTGCGGGACCTGTGAACACAGCGATCTTTTTCAGTGTTCATGGACACCTAATCTTACAAAACAAATCTGTGGTATGTGCCGTGTTCGTTCGTTCTTTCGTTCGTCCAGGTGTTGCTCCTTTGAGGATGGATTCAAGTGGGTGGGGGAGGGAGAGCTGGATGAAATCCGGGCACCTGAACGTAAAGGGAAGGTGGGATGTCACCTACATCCTGCTTAATATCATGACACTTGGGGAACTTGGAAATGCACGAGGGGAGCAAGACAGTCTGAACAGTCTACAAAGGATCTCTTCTCCAGAGTAGCATGGTCTACGCATCAAGACAATGGGAATGCACCTTGGGCCTGCACATTCTCTCTCCTCTGTTTATGGCTCAGCAGTGAACGACTCCTAGTTTTGCAGGATTCTCATTCCATATGAGGCACAAAATGTGGCCCTACAAACCAGGATTCAGAACCACAAGTTAAACTTGGTTTGCAGCAGAGAACACTTGTTGTTGTTGTTGTTGTTGAATTTCTTGACTGCCTCTCCTCCATTGGGGCTACCGTTTCAAGGCGGGGCATAGCAGTGTTTTTTTCTGTAAAACAGAATTCTTTCGGTTATGAAGACGAGGAATGGGGAAAGTGAGCCCAGTAGCCCAAGACTGCCCAATCTTATTTCATAGCAAGACCTTATGGGGAAGGAATTGCCTAAAGCTGTATATTTCTGCATTTTTATAGGACAATTTTATAGCAGAATTTGTCTGTAAGGAGACTTGTCTGTTGATTTTCATTTTGGAGCAGAATCTGGATCTTTTCTTTGGGGGGGATTCCTTGGCAGTTGTCCACTCCTGGTTGAATTAGATTACAGCTAATAGCATTATGAAAGGGGCTGTCCAATAAGACATGTGCACTTGTCTCTTCCCAACCACTGGCACAAGGGCTCTTTGAGAGAAAGGTCTTTTCTTATAAGGACCCTCCTGCCCAGCTGTGCGCAAACCTCAGCATCCCCTTGGACTGAAATCCATTGGACTGAAATCCAGATACCGGTATGTATAGCTATTGAACCAACATAGGGTGGAGGATCTTGTATCCAGGGAGGATACTTTAATTGGACAGAGGTGCCACCATTCCTGGAAGTGATTCAGCCCCTTATTAGTAGGTATGCCAGTGACAAGTACCCCCTAAAATGTAAATACCTAAACTAAGAAGCATGAAGGACATTTGAGAAATATAACATATTAGGATTAGGACAAGAGTAAACAGCTTGTAGCTCTAGGCCTTCAGATATCCCTAAAATATTAGTAAGAAGATAAGTAGAAAAAAGCATAAAGAGGGGCTGTGTGGTCCTCAAAATCTTTGTTCTTTTGCAGATGTATAATATGGACCTCAATGCTGCTGCAGGACCTGTGAACACAGCGATCTTTTTCAGTGTTCTTGGACACCTAATCATGCAAAGCAAATCTGTGGTATGTGCCGCGTTTGTTCGTTCGTCCAGGTGTTGCTCCTTTGAGGATGGATTCAAGTGGGTGGGGGAGGGCCACCTATTCAAGTGGGTGGGGGGGACCACCTATTGTATCGATAGGCACAGCATACACCACAAAAATCACAGATCCATGCCTTTAAAACCATGCCACGGAGCAAAAATATGGATCCAAAGCATGGATTCTCAGGGTTTTTGCATCCAGGCCCCCCAAACTCACAGTAAAATCACTTCTTCTATTGACAGTCACAGCATACACCACAAAAATCACAGATCCAAACCTTTATGGCTACGGCACAGAGCGAAAACTTGGTTCTAAAACATGGATCCTCAGGGTTTTTCCACTGGGCCTCCCCAAAAATCACCGTAAGATCATGTTTTCTATCGATAACCAAAGCATAAGCCACAAAAATCACAGATCCACACCATCATGAGTGAGGAGAGTTTCAGGGAATGCAGTTTAATTGTGCTGTGTACTGATTTTTAAAACAAGTAGTTCCCCTAGGGTTCCCTGTTCTGCGTAGGGAAATACCTGTAGATTTGGGGATTGGAGGGGAAGTTTGGGGAGGGTACAATGTCCTGGAGTCCAGCCTCCAAACCAGCCATTTTATCCAGAGGATCTGATCTCTGTTGTCTGTAGATCAGTCGTAATAGTTTAACCTTTTCTTTTATAATCATCCCCTGGCCCTGCCCGAAGGTTGGCAACCAGAAATACCCATGCAATTATTCATGAGGACAAATGCTTGTATAGTAATACAACAATTTTGGGGAGGGGTTCGTTGTTTTCTGCTTCTCAGTTTACTCAGAGACTCAGGGAAGGGAGCGGGTCACATGCCCCAATGAGAATAGAGGAGTCAGGCTCCACCAGGGGGAGGAGCATGTGAGTATACAGGCTTCAGGCTTCCTGGGAGGGGGGAATCTCTCCAGGATCTCCCAGCAAGAAGGGGGCAGATCTCCTCTGCAGAGAGAAGGCATGGCCAAAGATTGATGGTTTTAATTCAAGAATACCAGGAACCCAGCCGAGGGGTTTCACTGTCCCTTGGGAAGGGGTACTGCAGTCAGTGTGTGGTGGCAGCGACAGACCGGAAGAGATAGACCCTGTCCAGGGAAAGGGTGGAGGGCTGGAACAGGGCCCACTGGCTTGGCATCTGGCAAGCAGGCGGCCGGTTCTACCACAAATGTTTTTGACATTTGCAATGCGAGAGAGGTGAGTAGGCTTTGCTAATAATAAACACACCATTGGACCAGATACTCGTAAATATAGCTATTGAACCAACATATGGTGGAGAATCCAGGGAGGATACATTATTCTGGAGGAAGGTGCCACCATTCCTGGAAGAGATTCAGCCCCTTCTTAGTAGGTACACCAGTGAGAAATACCCCCTAAAATGTAAAACCTTAAACTAACAAGCATGAAGGACATTTGAGAAATATAACACATTCGGATAGTACAACAGTAATCAGCTTATCGCTCCAACATATGCCATCAGTTTGTTTAGACTTTTTTGGGTTTCTCAATTACTGGCTCTATGTCAGCTTTTCTCAACTTATGTGCCATTTTCATCTTGCTTCAAGACACCCCAGAAGTGGGATCTCAGGGTTTCAGTTGGAGGCTAGCTTAACTGCCACCGTTCAGGGGTGCAAGCCTCCAGGAGGGACCTGGAGAGCCCCCAAAATAAAAGCTCCTCTCCAGACTGCAAGAAGAGAACAGGATATTTTTACATCTAAAGTCTTCAAGAGGAAAAGTGAAATTCTTTGAGTAGCATGATCTGCGCATGGAGACAATGGGGATGCACCTTGGGCCTGCACATTCTCTCTCCTGTTTATGGCTCAGCAGTGAAAGACATACCATATGAGGCACAAACCGTGGCTCTACAAACCAGGATTCAGAACCACAAGTTAAACTTTGTTTGCAGCAGAGAGCACTGTTGTTGTTGTTGATGATGATGTTGTTCTTGTTATTGAATTTCTTGACCGCCTCTCATCCATTGGGGCTACAATTTGGGGACGGGGCGTAGCAGTGTTTTTTCTGTAAAACAGAATTAATTGGAGGTGGGCCCCGCGTTCTCCCCCCCCCTCCGGCCCTTTACAACACACTTTGGGTGTTATTGAGTTATAATTTCCATGAAGATAAAATGTTCCTTATGTTCATTGTTGGGGCGTGTCTGTATCTTATTTTGAAGGGGTGTTTAAACATTACCATAGTGATCAAAGAGCGTTAGGGCAGTGGTTGGGAGTAGAGGAGTAAACTACACCCCCCCCCCCACCGGGCCTCAGTAAAAGGTGTTGAGTGGTCCCCGGTAATAAAAAGGTTGGGGACCACTGGCCTAAAGCTATATATTTTTGCTTTTCTTTTCTTTTCGTTTCACAAACACACACACACAGAGGCGAAGAAGGTTCTTATATGCTTTTTTTTTTAATTAGAAGTGGATCCAAGCGGATTGATGTGATGATTGGAAGTGGCATATTGTATGTCATATATTCCATTATCTTTGCTAACTTCGGCATCCCTTGCAATCCGCCGGCCAATCCATACTGGACCATACAGATGCACCTGAGTACTCCTACTTTCTACTTGGTTTACCTGCTGTAGATAATTGTGGCTTTATCGCCACAAATGCCCAGGTATCTGACTAGTTCGAACTCAGAACTTTGGGGGGGGGGGTAGAAAGAAATTCATTTCTGTGTGAATGGGTGTTCTGCGGTACTTTGGCCTTCGCTTCATGGATTCCACAACAATAGATCTGAGTGAGTCGCAGAGTATAAACTCAGTAGAGAGTTCTGGTCACAGCTAATCCCAGCTCCATGTAACAAAGGCCTGTACTGCTGGGTCTGCAAGAGAGCTTTGACTCTGAGAAGCTTAGGCTAAGGGAATTTTGTTGTTCAGGGCTTAGTTCTACTGCTTTCTTGTTGCACTACTGTTATATGGTCAGTGCTGTGGCTTAGAAGAGAGAAGTGATCTGGGACAGGCCGTCCACTGAGTATTCAATGCTAAGATCAACAGCTTAACTTCTCCATTTCTTCTCCCAGCACTTTATCTGTCCATCTGCAATACCTCTACAGGTGCCTTCTGGTTTACAAAAACACCTCACAATTTTATAGCAGAATTTGTCTGTAAGGAGACTTGTCTGCTGATTTTCATTTTGGAGCAGAATTTGGATCTTTTCTTTGGGGGGGATTCCTTGGCAGTTGTCCACTCCTGGTTGAATTAGATTACAGCTAATAGCATTATGAAAGGGGCTGTCCAATAAGACATGTGCACTTGTATCTTCCCAACCACTGGCACAAGGGCTCTTTGAGAGAAAGGTCTTTTCTTATAAGGACCCTCCTGCCCAGCTGTGCGCAAACCTCAGCATCCCCCTGGACTGAAATCCAGATACCGGTATGTATAGCTATTGAACCAACATAGGGTGGAGGATCTTGTATCCAGGGAGGATACTTTATTCTGGACAGAGGTGCCACCATTCCTGGAAGGGATGCAGCCCCTTATTAGTAGGTACGCCAGTGACAAGTACCCCTAAAATGTAAAAACCTAAACTAAGAAGCATGAAGGACATTTGAGAAATATAGCATATTAGGATTAGGACAAGAGTAATCAGCTTGTAGCTCTAGGCCTTCAGATATCCCTCAAATATTAGTAAGAAGATAAGTAGAAAAAGGCATAAAGAGGGGCTGTGTGGTCCTCAAAATCTTTGTTCCTTTGCAGATGTATACTATGGACCGCGAGGCTGCAGAGGGACCAGTGGATACATCAATGTTTTTTAGTTGTATTGGACACCTAATCCTGCAAAGGAAATCTGTGGTATGTGCCGTGTTCTTTCGGTTATGAAGACGAGGAATGGGGAAAGTGAGCCCAGTAGCCCAAGACTGCCCAAGCTTATTTCATAGCAAGACGTTATGGGGAAGGGGTTGCCTAAAGCTATATATTTCTGCTTTTCTTTTCGTTTCACAAACACACAGAGGAGAAGCAGGTTCTTATATGTTTGTGTTTTTTTAAAATTAGAATTGGATCCAAGCCGCTGTGATGACTGGGAGTTTCGTCCTGTATTTCGTATTTTCCATCATTTGAGAAATATAGCATATTAGGATTAGGACAAGAGTAATCAGCTTGTAGCTCTAGGCCTTCAGATATCCCTCAAATATTAGTAAGAAGATAAGTAGAAAAAGGCATAAAGAGGGGCTGTGTGGTCCTCAAAATCTTTGTTCCTTTGCAGATGTATACTATGGACCGCGAGGCTGCAGAGGGACCAGTGGATACATCAATGTTTTTTAGTTGTATTGGACACCTAATCCTGCAAAGGAAATCTGTGGTATGTGCCGTGTTCTTTCGGTTATGAAGACGAGGAATGGGGAAAGTGAGCCCAGTAGCCCAAGACTGCCCAAGCTTATTTCATAGCAAGACGTTATGGGGAAGGGGTTGCCTAAAGCTATATATTTCTGCTTTTCTTTTCGTTTCACAAACACACAGAGGAGAAGCAGGTTCTTATATGTTTGTGTTTTTTTAAAATTAGAATTGGATCCAAGCCGCTGTGATGACTGGGAGTTTTGTCCTGTATTTCGTATTTTCCATCATTTGAGAAATATAGCATATTAGGATTAGGACAAGAGTAATCAGCTTGTAGCTCTAGGCCTTCAGATATCCCTCAAATATTAGTAAGAAGATAAGTAGAAAAAGGCATAAAGAGGGGCTGTGTGGTCCTCAAAATCTTTGTTCCTTTGCAGATGTATACTATGGACCGCGAGGCTGCAGAGGGACCAGTGGATACATCAATGTTTTTTAGTTGTATTGGACACCTAATCCTGCAAAGGAAAGCTGTGGTATGTGTCGTGTTCTTTCGGTTATGAAGACGAGGAATGGGGAAAGTGAGCCCAGTAGCCCAAGACTGCCCAAGCTTATTTCATAGCAAGACGTTATGGGGAAGGGGTTGCCTAAAGCTATATATTTCTGCTTTTCTTTTCGTTTCACAAACACACAGAGGAGAAGCAGGTTCTTATATGTTTGTGTTTTTTTAAAATTAGAATTGGATCCAAGCCGCTGTGATGCCTGGGAGTTTCGTCCTGTATTTCATATTTTCCATCATTTGAGAAATATAGCATATTAGGATTAGGACAAGAGTAATCAGCTTGTAGCTCTAGGCCTTCAGATATCCCTCAAATATTAGTAAGAAGATAAGTAGAAAAAGGCATAAAGAGGGGCTGTGTGGTCCTCAAAATCTTTGTTCCTTTGCAGATGTATACTATGGACCGCGAGGCTGCAGAGGGACCAGTGGATACATCAATGTTTTTTAGTTGTATTGGACACCTAATCCTGCAAAGGAAATCTGTGGTATGTGCCGTGTTCTTTCGGTTATGAAGACGAGGAATGGGGAAAGTGAGCCCAGTAGCCCAAGACTGCCCAAGCTTATTTCATAGCAAGACGTTATGGGGAAGGGGTTGCCTAAAGCTATATATTTCTGCTTTTCTTTTCGTTTCACAAACACACAGAGGAGAAGCAGGTTCTTATATGTTTGTGTTTTTTTAAAATTAGAATTGGATCCAAGCCGCTGTGATGACTGGGAGTTTCATCCTCTATTTCGTATTTTCCATCATTTGAGAAATATAGCATATTAGGATTAGGACAAGAGTAATAAGCTTGTAGCTCTAGGCCTTCAGATATCCCTCAAATATTAGTAAGAAGATAAGTAGAAAAAGGCATAAAGAGGGGCTGTGTGGTCCTCAAAATCTTTGTTCCTTTGCAGATGTATACTATGGACCGCGAGGCTGCAGAGGGACCAGTGGACACATCAATGTTTTTTAGTTGTATTGGACACCTAATCCTGCAAAGGAAATCTGTGGTATGTGCCGTGTTCTTTCGGTTATGAAGACGAGGAATGGGGAAAGTGAGCCCAGTAGCCCAAGACTGCCCAAGCTTATTTCATAGCAAGACGTTATGGGGAAGGGGTTGCCTAAAGCTATATATTTCTGCTTTTCTTTTCGTTTCACAAACACACAGAGGAGAAGCAGGTTCTTATATGTTTGTGTTTTTTTAAAATTAGAATTGGATCCAAGCCGCTGTGATGACTGGGAGTTTCATCCTCTATTTCGTATTTTCCATCATTTGAGAAATATAGCATATTAGGATTAGGACAAGAGTAATCAGCTTGTAGCTCTAGGCCTTCAGATATCCCTCAAATATTAGTAAGAAGATAAGTAGAAAAAGGCATAAAGAGGGGCTGTGTGGTCCTCAAAATCTTTGTTCCTTTGCAGATGTATACTATGGACCGCGAGGCTGCAGAGGGACCAGTGGATACATCAATGTTTTTTAGTTGTATTGGACACCTAATCCTGCAAAGGAAATCTGTGGTATGTGCCGTGTTCTTTCGGTTATGAAGACGAGGAATGGGGAAAGTGAGCCCAGTAGCCCAAGACTGCCCAAGCTTATTTCATAGCAAGACGTTATGGGGAAGGGGTTGCCTAAAGCTATATATTTCTGCTTTTCTTTTCGTTTCACAAACACACAGAGGAGAAGCAGGTTCTTATATGTTTGTGTTTTTTTAAAATTAGAATTGGATCCAAGCCGCTGTGATGACTGGGAGTTTCATCCTCTATTTCGTATTTTCCATCATTTGAGAAATATAGCATATTAGGATTAGGACAAGAATAATAAGCTTGTAGCTCTAGGCCTTCAGATATCCCTCAAATATTAGTAAGAAGATAAGTAGAAAAAGGCATAAAGAGGGGCTGTGTGGTCCTCAAAATCTTTGTTCCTTTGCAGATGTATACTATGGACCGCGAGGCTGCAGAGGGACCAGTGGACACATCAATGTTTTTTAGTTGTATTGGACACCTAATCCTGCAAAGGAAATCTGTGGTATGTGCCGTGTTCTTTCGGTTATGAAGACGAGGAATGGGGAAAGTGAGCCCAGTAGCCCAAGACTGCCCAAGCTTATTTCATAGCAAGACGTTATGGGGAAGGGGTTGCCTAAAGCTATATATTTCTGCTTTTCTTTTCGTTTCACAAACACACAGAGGAGAAGCAGGTTCTTATATGTTTGTGTTTTTTTAAAATTAGAATTGGATCCAAGCCGCTGTGATGACTGGGAGTTTCGTCCTCTATTTCGTATTTTCCATCATTTGAGAAATATAGCATATTAGGATTAGGACAAGAGTAATCAGCTTGTAGCTCTAGGCCTTCAGATATCCCTCAAATATTAGTAAGAAGATAAGTAGAAAAAGGCATAAAGAGGGGCTGTGTGGTCCTCAAAATCTTTGTTCCTTTGCAGATGGATACTATGGACCGCGAGGCTGCAGAGAGACCAGTGGATACATCAATGTTTTTTAGTTGTATTGGACACCTAATCCTGCAAAGGAAATCTGTGGTATGTGCCGTGTTCTTTCGGTTATGAAGACGAGGAATGGGGAAAGTGAGCCCAGTAGCCCAAGACTGCCCAAGCTTATTTCATAGCAAGACGTTATGGGGAAGGGGTTGCCTAAAGCTATATATTTCTGCTTTTCTTTTCGTTTCACAAACACACAGAGGAGAAGCAGGTTCTTATATGTTTGTGTTTTTTTAAAATTAGAATTGGATCCAAGCCGCTGTGATGATTGGGAGTTTCGTCCTGTATTTCGTATTTTCCATCATTTGAGAAATATAGCATATTAGGATTAGGACAAGAGTAATCAGCTTGTAGCTCTAGGCCTTCAGATATCCCTCAAATATTAGTAAGAAGATAAGTAGAAAAAGGCATAAAGAGGGGCTGTGTGGTCCTCAAAATCTTTGTTCCTTTGCAGATGTATACTATGGACCGCGAGGCTGCAGAGGGACCAGTGGACACATCAATGTTTTTTAGTTGTATTGGACACCTAATCCTGCAAAGGAAATCTGTGGTATGTGCCGTGTTCTTTCGGTTATGAAGACGAGGAATGGGGAAAGTGAGCCCAGTAGCCCAAGACTGCCCAAGCTTATTTCATAGCAAGACGTTATGGGGAAGGGGTTGCCTAAAGCTATATATTTCTGCTTTTCTTTTCGTTTCACAAACACACAGAGGAGAAGCAGGTTCTTATATGTTTGTGTTTTTTTAAAATTAGAATTGGATCCAAGCCGCTGTGATGACTGGGAGTTTCGTCCTGTATTTCGTATTTTCCATCATTTGAGAAATATAACATATTAGGATTAGGACAAGAGTAATCAGCTTGTAGCTCTAGGCCTTCAGATATCCCTCAAATATTAGTAAGAAGATAAGTAGAAAAAGGCATAAAGAGGGGCTGTGTGGTCCTCAAAATCTTTGTTCCTTTGCAGATGTATACTATGGACCGCGAGGCTGCAGAGGGACCAGTGAATACATCAATGTTTTTTAGTTGTATTGGACACCTAATCCTGCAAAGGAAATCTGTGGTATGTGCCGTGTTCTTTCGGTTATGAAGACGAGGAATGGGGAAAGTGAGCCCAGTAGCCCAAGACTGCCCAAGCTTATTTCATAGCAAGACGTTATGGGGAAGGGGTTGCCTAAAGCTATATATTTCTGCTTTTCTTTTCGTTTCACAAACACACAGAGGAGAAGCAGGTTCTTATATGTTTGTGTTTTTTTAAAATTAGAATTGGATCCAAGCCGCTGTGATGACTGGGAGTTTCGTCCTGTATTTCGTATTTTCCATCATTTGAGAAATATAGCATATTAGGATTAGGACAAGAGTAATCAGCTTGTAGCTCTAGGCCTTCAGATATCCCTCAAATATTAGTAAGAAGATAAGTAGAAAAAGGCATAAAGAGGGGCTGCGTGGTCCTCAAAATCTTTGTTCCTTTGCAGATGTATAAGGGCCATATGGACCTCAATGTTGTGAACACATCGATCTTTTTTAGTGTTCTTGGACACCTAATCATACAAAGCAAATCTGTGGTATGTGCCGCGTACGTTCGTTCGTCCAGGTGTTGCTCCTTTGAGGATGGATTCAATTGGGTGGGGGAGGGAGACCTGCATGAAATCCGGGCACCTGAACATAAAGGGAAGGTGGGATGTCACCTTCATCTTGCTTAATATCATGACACTTGGGGAATTGGGAAATGCACGAGGGGAGCAAGACAGGCTGATCTGTCTACAGAGGATCTCTTCTCCAGAGTAGCATGGTCTGCGCATCAAGACAATGGGAATGCACCTTGGGCCTGCACATTCTCTCTCCTCTGTTTATGGCTCAGCAGTGAACGACTCCTAGTTTTGGAGGATTCTCATTCCATATGAGGCACAAACTGTGGCCCCACAAACCAGGATTCAGAACCACAAGTTAAACTTGGTTTGCAGCAGAGAGCACTATTATTGTTGTTGTTGTTGTTGTTATTGAATTTCTTGACTGCCTCTCCTCCATTGGGGCTACCGTTTCAGGCCGGGGCATAGCAGTGCTTTTTTCTGTAAAACAGAATTCTTTCGGTTATGAAGACAAGGAATGGGGAAAGTGAGCCCAGTAGCCCAAGATTGCCCAATCTTATTTCATAGCAAGAAGTTATGGGGAAGGAGTTGCCTAAAGCTATATATTTCTGCATTTCTTTTCATCTCTCTCACACACACACAGAGGAGAAGCAGGTTCTTATACGTTTGTGTTTTTTTTAATTAGAATTTGATCCAAGGAGCCAGGATGACTGGGAGTTTCATCTTATATTTTGTGTTTTCGGTCACCTACGGGTCAGTCTGCAAGCTGTGAAATGCACCATCGTGGAGGATCAAGAGGCACCTTAACGATCCGACATTCTCTTATGATCTGTCCTTTGTTAGTTTCAGCATAGCTGGCAATGGCTGGGATGAAGCAAAGAGCTTCTGGGTTCATGGGGCTTAGTCCTGGAGAGAATGATAGGTGGTACAACCACATGGTTAGAGAAGTTACTTTCCCTCAAGTCAGAACAGGACATTTTCCCAAAGCCATGTCCTCGGGTGTCACATGGAACCCTCGTTTATTTATGCTCTTTATTGACAACGTTTCTGCATTTTTTTATATTCTAGATTCATCATGACATTCCTATGCTGGAAGAGGAGGAAGCCCATTCAACTGAATGCTGTATAAATTTTTAAAAATTTCTTCATGTTAATAAAAAATGTTTTAGCTGTTTCAAATCTCCCCGTGTTTTTGAAAATCCTCGGGTGCCAAGTCCTCGGGTGTCACATGGAACCCTTGTTTATTTATGCTCTTTATTGACAATGTTTCTGCATTTTTTTATATTCTAGATTCATCATAACATTTTTGAAATGGAAGCGGAGGAAGCCAATTGTATTATACTCCGTAAATTAAATAAAAATCTTTGTGTTAATAAAAATTTTTTTAGCTGTTTCAAATCTCCCCGTGTTTTTGAACATCCTCCGGTGGTCTGTGGTCGGCCCAGTTCCTTGGGATTCTTTTCATTTCTCTTTCATCCTAGAGGTCCCGGGCATATAACTGAGCCACTCTGTTCTTTTTTCTTCCTCTTGTTTCTGCTGCCAACTTTTCATTGTCTTCTCTTTAATCACCAGATTTTGAAGACGCAAAAAATTGCTAACCTTACAATATGTTGTCCTTTCAATGATAACTTTTAATGGCAAAGTTGTTAGATGGAGCCTATATATAAGAAGCCCTCCACCAGTAACACTGAGGCTTGATCTCCAGCCCTGTTCCAGCTGAGATCACGGAACTGTGGTGACCGGTGAATGGGCCCCTCGCCACTCCTGCCACCATGGACATCCCAGGGTGAGCGTCCACCCTGCCTAGTGGGGCCTCTGGTGAGACTTGGCCTCTAGAAACATGGCATCTCCGAAGGCAGTCCCAAGAGTGGCTGGACGCACCCAACCACCTGCAGTCTGAGGGCTGTGCTGTCCTGAGCCAGACGAGGGCGTAAACACACTGCTGCCAGGGTGACAGGACCAGCCCCCAACCCTGGCTTGGTCTGACTGGTATTCCAGCTGAAGCCACATGGTCTCTAGAAAACCAGCTGTCACACCAGGCGGGCACAGCTCAGTGCCCCTGTGAAACAAGACTCCTGCCAGAAGCAGGGGGTCGAACTAGACGATCCAAAAGGTCTCGGCCAACTCTGTGGTCACACAACTAAGTCTGCAGCCTGAAGTGGGGGGTTGGACTAGATGACCATGGCGGCCCCTGCCAACTCCTTCCACTAAGACAGCTGCCTACAGCAGGAGGATGGATCAGATGACAATGGCGGCCCCTACCAACTCTACTTATGCAGACAGTGCCCGCAGTGTTCACCATGGGCTTGGACCAGATGACCCTGGAAGTCTAAGCCTTCTCCAGAAGTCTGCAAAACCAGCTGACTCAATGAAGGCCTCCTCGTGTGCCGGGGGCAACACAAGTCCCTCGCAGCTGGACGGATCGGGGCTCGAACAAAGTGCCTCTCAGGAGCGCCTCCGGACCCGCTTTACTGGAGGTCTCACTTGCCCCCTCCACGGAGTTGGATGCAGCCTTCCCAAAGGCCCTCCGTGAGGCCTGCTGCAGTTTAGCAACCAGGCAACTGGCTCTGCCTAGTGTCCCAGGCCAGGGACCCGATGATGCAGCCATCTGGTCCCCACGGTTCTGGGCAGGGGGGGTTACCTCCCCCTCACTCACCCCCACCCCACCGGTAGAGATGGATAGCTGGCGCTGCCTGGGTTGTCCTCCCTCCCTGGTCCCCCCTGGATGGGGGGGGGGCTTTTTCCCATGGTCCTCTTAGCCCAGGAACTGCCTGTTGGGGTGGAAGGAACTGGGCACGTCGTCCCAGACCCCAGCTTCTGACTCCCTAGGACCCTGAGGGAAGGAGGCTGGAGGGCTGGAGCCTGGCATCCCACTCCTGAAAGAGGCTCTGTGAAGATCAGGGACTAGACGGACGCCATGGGTGGGGAGGCGGCGAACTCAGGGGAGATCTCGAGCCACTGCTCCAATCTGTCAAGCGGCAGCCGACCCAAAGGTCCCGTGACAAGAAAGGGAGAAATGCGCCCGAAAGCGCTGCTGCATCAAGAGGAACGCTCTGCTGCGCAGGAGACCCCCAGCCCTCCACTCTGCTGCCGGGCCCCAAGAGTCCCGAGGCCAGGAGTGGAGCAGACAGCTCATTGCTCCGAGGGATTCTGCACTCGAGAGAGAGCAGGCACACTGCTCAGGGGAGCCTGGCGCAAGACGCAGGGCTTCTCCACGGGGCCCCTTTTAAGGGGCCCCAAGCCCATGCCCAGGCGCCAAGGGGGCGAGCGCGATGGTCTCACGCAGCACCGCCTTTCCTGCCACCCTAGAAGCCCCCCCACACACACACGTGTCTTCTTGCTGCCCGCTCCTCCGCTGCCTCAATGGCGGCGGCTGCTAAGTATTTGCCGCTTTTCTTTATATTCTAGATTCATGGTGAGATGTGTCCAAAGGACTAAAATGTTTTCCACAAGGGCCAGCAAAATAGAAAACAGACGGTCCTTTTCGGGTTTTTTTGTTTTGTTTCTTGTTGTTCAAAATGTTTAAATAAATAAATACATTCTGAGATATTTCCTACAGTGGTTGGTGGTGGGTCCAATCTGTCAGTTCAGCCATGCCTGCTTGTTTCTCCCTCTTGTGCTTCATGAGTCCACGTGGGGGGCGTGTTGCTCCCTCCAGCCAGTGGTGATGAGGAGCCCTGCTCCTGTTGTTGCACGGAAGGAGAATTCAGAACACGGATTTGGTATTTGGGTGGGTAAAATGCTTAACAACATGTATTTGGGGTCTAATACAAATTGACAATTAAACTGTTTGCCACTTATCATGACCTTATATCCAAAGTTTTTGATTGATCTACAATTCTACCACATATAAAAAAAAGGATCCGATATCATCTTGAGATTTCCAACATATGCCATCAGTTTGTTTAGACTTTTTTGGGTTTCTCAATTACTGGCTCTATGTCAGCTTTTCTCAACTTATGTGCCATTTTCATCTTGCTTCAAGGCACCTCAGAAGTGGGATCTCAGGGTTTCAGTTGGAGGCAGCTCAACTGCCACTGTTCAGGGGTGCCAGCCTCCAGGAGGGACCTGGAGAGCCCCCAGAATAAAAGCTCCTCTCCAGACTGCAGAGATCAGTTCCCCTGGACCTAAGGGCTGCTTGGGAGCTGGGTCTCGGTGGCAGGGTGCCCCAGGGAGGATCAGGGATGCGGGCTGTGGCAGAGCAGGACTGGCTTTGTGTGGACGTGTGTGTGTGTGTGTGTGTGTGAGAGAGAGAGAGAGAGAGAGGGCAGCTGACCCCCCCCCCTTTCAGGCCATCTGTGAAGGAGCCTCTAACAGACCCTGACTGAGGGGAGGGAGGCGTTTCCAGGAGTCTGTGGGGAAACGTGCTTTCTTTTAAGGGGGGGGGGTAGCTTTCCCCTTCTGCCAAAAAGTTGTCTGACGGAGACCACAGAAAGGATCCACTATCATCTTTAGATATCCAACATTTACCACCTGTTTGTTTAGACATTTTGGGGTCCCACTCCATGGAAGCCACGCCTCTGGTTCTAGTTCTCCTTCTGCCTCAATGCCACCACTCACTGACTGAAAGGGACAGGGAGACCCCTCGGCTAGGTTCCTGGTGTTTATGACTTCTGACTTGTATGCCTGTTCTACAGGACCCTGATTACTCTCTGAGGTTTTTTGCGGGTACAGATGCCTCTGACCTGGGGCTCGGGGGCATTTTGATGCAGGAATGGGAAGGGACTAAGCACCCCATTGCCTACCGCAGCAGAAAGCTCATTCCCAGGAAAAAGAACTTGTCATCGGTGCAGAAAGAGCGTCTTGCCATTGTGTGCGCTCTAGACAAACTGAGGCCATAGGTTTGGGGCCAGGAGTTCACACTACTGACAGATCATTCCTCTCTTCAGTGGTTACAAACCATGAAGAACACCAATTCCAAGTTGCAACGCTGTTCCTGGAAGATCCAGGAATTTGATATGACAATAGAGCACATTCCTGGACGGGTCAACGTAGTGGCTGGTTTCCTGTCCAGGAAAGACTTGAAACGCTGAACAAGAATGTGGGTACATCTTACCGGTGGTGACGTGCATGTTACCTGTGTGTAGTGTTATGCTGACTTGTTTAGAATTTATGAGTTAGAGAATTGTATTAGAGTGTTAGGTATATGGGTTTTCCTACAATCAGTCGTTTTGGGGATTCTGCTGCAGACCCAGCATTGAACCAATGGAGGCTCCTCCACGTGGAAACTAGGAGCGGGGAGCTGTGGCAAAAGGAGGCCTGGAGGTTGATTGGTACCCTAAAATGGCTGCCCTGGACCTGCATGTTAAAATGGCTGATTGGGGGGGGGGGGGTAGAAAGGCTACAATTGCCTACAATTCCCAGGAGACTCAGGGAAGGGAGTGGGTCACATGCCCCAATGAGAATAGAGGAGTCAGGCTGCACCAGGGGGAGGAACATGTGAGTATACAGGCTTCAGACTTCCTGGGAGGGGGGAATCTCCAGGATCTCCAAGCAAGAAGGGGGCAGATCTCCTCTGCAGAGAGAAGGCATGGCCAAAGATTGATGGTTTTAATTCAAGAATACCAGGAACCCAGCCGAGGGGTTTCACTGTCCCTTGGGAAGGGGTACTGCAGTCAGTGTGTGGTGGCAGCGACAGACCGGAAGAGATAGACCCTGTCCAGGGAAAGGGTGGGGGGCTGGAACAGGGCCCACTGGCTTGGCATCTGGCAAGCAGGCGGCCGGTTCTACCACAAATGTTTTTGACATTTGCAATGCGAGAGAGGTGAGTAGGCTTTGCTAATAATAAACACACCATTGGACCAGATACTCGTAAATATAGCTATTGAACCAACATATGGTGGAGAATCCAGGGAGGATACATTGTTCTGGAGGGTGGGGCCACCATTCCTGGAAGAGGTTCAGCCCCTTCTTAGTAGGTACACCAGTGAGAAATACCCCCTGAAATGTAAAACCTTAAACTAACAAGCATGAAGGACATTTGAGAAATATAACACATTTGGATAGGACAACAGTAATCAGCTTATAGCTCCAACATATGCCATCAGTTTGTTTAGACTTTTTTGGGTTTCTCAATTACTGGCTCTATTTCAGCATTTCTCAACTTATGTGCCATTTTCATGTTGCTTCAAGACACCCCAGAAGTGGGATCTCAGGGCTCCAGTTGGAGCTAAGGGCTGCTTGGGAGCTGGGTCTCGGTGGCAGGGTGCCCCAGGGAGGATCAGGGATGCTGGCTGTGGCAGAGCAGGACTGACTTTGTGTGGACCTGTGTGTGTGTGTGTGTGTGTTTGAGAGAGAGAGAGAGAGAGAGAGAGAGAGAGAGAGAGAGAGAGAGAGAGAAGGCAGCTGACCCCCCCCCCCTTTGATAGGACAACAGTAATCAACTTATAGCTCTAGGTCTTCAGATATCCATCAAATATTAGTGAGAAGATTAGTGAGAAGTAGAAAAAGGTATAAAGAAATTCTGTGTGGTCCTCAAAATGTTTGTTCCCTTGCAGATGTATAAGGATACAAATATGGACCTCAATTCACCTGGGGGACCACTGAACACGGCAATCTTTTTTACGATATCTGGACAGCTAATGATGCAAAGTAAATCTGTGGTATGTGCCGCGTTTGTTCGTTCGTTCGTTCCTTCCTTCCTTCCTTCCTTCCTTCCTTCCTGCCTGCCTGCCTGCCTGCCTGCCTGCCTTCCTTCCTTCCTTCCTTCCTTCCTTCCTTCCTTCCTTCCTTCCTTCCTTCCTTCCTTCCTTCCTGCCTGCCTGCCTGCCTGCCTGCCTGCCTGCCTGCCTGCCTGCCTGCCTGCCTTTCTTCCTTCCTTCCTTCCTTCCTGCCTCCCTGCCTCCCTGCCTTCCTGCCTTCCTGCCTTCCTTCCTTCCTTCCTTCCTTCCTTCCTTCCTTCCTTCCTTCCTTCCTTCCTTCCTTCCTTCCTTCCTTCTCAGGCTGAATTCATGCATTCTTCTTGAGTGGGCAAAGGTTCGTACAAAACGTTCTTTCATCAGCATCATGGCGAAGGTGTTGCTCGAAGTCTATCCACAGCCCCACAGCTTTGGCAGTTCAGATCTGGCAGGCATATTAGCCAACCAGGTGAGCAACCGTTGAAACAGCATTCACTGAGAGAATTTCAGAGAATCAAGCCTGACCTCACACACACACACACAATGTTGCTCCCCTAGTATGTATTTAAGAGGTGTAGGCTGACTCCCAGTTTCCCAGTAGACCCTCTTCAACAGATTTGGAATTAAATTCCACTCACGTCAAGAGGGACAGACCCTTGAGTAAACGTAGCAGTGCCCGTTACAATCCTTCTACTGCATAAACTGGCAGGAGGGCTGTGGACAGGGAGACAGGGGCAGGGGAACACCAGCTGCGGCATCACATTGCTTCCAGCAGAAAACCAGAAGTGGCATGGGTAGCTCTAAGAATTGCTGGAAACTTTGTGGCAACATCATAGTTTCCAGCTTTTTACCAGAAAGGGCAGGAGGCCGCAGCTGGTGCCGGGATTTCTGATTCCCCCCACTCCTGCCCTGCGTGACTCCGAGCGCTGGAAGCCGGGGGCAAGTGATCTCCCCCAACTAGGGGCTTTGCTGCCATGCTCCTGAGTCAGGAGGGGAGTTGAATGTGACCAGAAGGGCCACTTGTGCCAGAGACCACTGCCCCCCAGGGGCTGAAGTGACCCACAGCAGAGGGAAAGGAAACTCAGGTCACAGGACTGTTCATACTTAAGCCAAAAATATGAACTTCCTCTGAAGACTCCATCTCCCTTTTCAGGCCCATTGAAAATATCATGTTTTTTTCTCAGTTACTATGTTCAGGTGTTGCTCCTTTGAGGATGCATTAAAGTGGCTGGGGGAGGGAAAGCTGTATGGAATCCGGGCACCTGAACGTAAAGGGCACGTGGGATATCACCTACATCTTGCTTCATATCATGACACTTGGGGAATTCGGAAACGCACGAGGGGAGCAGTTCCTCTGAACTGTCTACAGAAAACCTCTTCTCAAGAGGTGCCGCACAGAATGTTTCCAAGCAACCCTCACGGGCTTCTCATCTACCTGAATTCACCTTTAGGGAGAGGCAAGAAGAGAACAGGATATTCTTAAATCTAAAGTCTTCAAGTGGAAAAGTGAAATCCTTTGAGTAGCATGGTCTGCGCATAAAGGCAATGGGAATGCACCTTGGGGCTGAACATTCTCTCTCCTCTGTGTATGGCTCAGCAGTGAAAGACTCCTAGTTTTGCAGGATTCTCATTCCATATGAGGCACAAACCGTGGCCCTACAAAGCAGGATTCAGATCCACAAGTTAAACTTGGTTTGCAGCAGAGAGCACTATTGTTGTTGTTCTTGTTGTTGTTGTTGTTGTAATTGAATTTCTTGACTGCCTCTCCTCCATTGGGGCTACCGTTTCAGGCCGGGGCATAGCAGTGTTTTTTTCTGTAAAACAGAATTCTTTCGGTTATGAAGACGAGGAATGGGGAAAGTGAGCACAGTAGCCCAAGACTGCCCAATCTTATTTCATAGCAAGAAGTTATGGGGAAGGAGTTGCCTAAAGCTATATATTTCTGCATTTTTATAGCACAATTTTATAGCAGAATTTGTCTGTAAGGAGACTTATATGCTGATTTTCATTTTGGAGCAGAATCTGTATCTTTTCTTTTGGGGGGATTCCTCGGCAGTTGTCCACTCCTGGTTGAATTAGATTACAGCTAATAGCATTATGAAAGGGGCTGTCCAATAAGACATGTGCACTTGTCTCTTCCCAACCACTGGCACAAGGGCTCTTTGAGAGAAAGGTCTTTTCTTATAAGGACCCTCCTGCCCAGCTGTGCGCAAACCTCAGCATCCCCCTGGACTGAAATCCATTGGACTGAAATCCAGATACCGGTATGTATAATCCAGATACCGGTATGAACCAACATAGGGTGGAGGAGGTGCCACCATTCCTGGAAGAGATGCAGCCTCTTATTAGTAGGTACGCCAGTGACAAGTACCCCCTAAAATGTAATTACCTAAACTAAGAAGCATGAAGGGCATTTGAGAAATATAACATATTAGGATTAGGACATGAGTAATCAGCTTGTAGCTCTAGGCCTTCAGATATCCCTCAAATATTAGTAAGAAGATAAGTAGAAAAGGGCATAAAGAGGGGCTGTGTGGTCCTCAAAATCTTTGTTCCTTTGCAGATGTATAATATGGACCTCAAGGCAGCTGCGGGACCTGTGGATACATCAATGTTTTTAAGTGTTCTTGGACACCTAATCCTGCAAAGAAAATCTGTGGTATGTGCCGCGTTCTTTCGGTTATGAAGACGAGGAATGGGGAAAGTGAGCCCAGTAGCCCAAGACTGCCCAATCTTATTTCATAGCAAGAAGTTATGGGGAAGAGGTTGCCTAAAGCTATATATTTCTGCATTTCTTTTCATCTCTCTCACACACACACACAGAGGAGAAGCAGGTTCTTATACGTTTGTGTTTTTTTTTAATTAGAATTTGATCCAAGAAGGCAGGATGACTGGGAGTTTCATCTTATATTTTGTGTTTTCGGTCACCTACGGGTCAGTCTGCAAGCTGTGCAATGCACCATCGTGGAGGATCCAGAGGCGCCTTAACGATCCGACATTCTATCTCGTTTGTCTGCTATGTACCATTGTGGCTTTGCTGCCCAGGTATTTGACTAGTTCGAGCTCTGAACTTTGGGGGGTAGAAAGAAATTCACTTCTGTGTGAATGGGTTTTCTGCGGTTCTTTGGCCTTCGCTTTATGTATTCCACAACAGTAGATCCGAGTGAGTCGCAGAGTATGAACTCAGTCGAGAGTTCTGGTCACAGCCAATCCCAGCTCCATGTAACAAAGGCCTGTGCTCTCAGACACCTGCTTTTCACATCCACATTTCTAGTGCTGGGTCTGCAAGAGAGCTTTGAATCTCAGAAGCTTAGGCTGAGGGAGTTTTGTTGTTCAGGACTTAGTTCTACTGCTTTCTTGTTGCACTACTGTTATATGGTCAGTGCTGTGGCTTAGAAGAGAGAGGTGATATGGGAGAGTCCGTCCACTGAGTATTCAACAGCTTAACTTCTCAATTTCTTCTCCAGCACTATCTGTCCATCTGTGATACTCCTTCGAACTACAGAGTTGATCAGGAGCTAATGTTATTGATTGATTCTAGATTCATGGTGAGATGTGTCCAAAGGACTAAAATATTGTCAACAAGGGCCCGCAAAATATTAAACAGACAGTTTGGCCCCTGCCAACTGTATGATTCTATGATTCCCCCCCCCCCCCAGTAGCTAAAAAGATAATAAATACAGACCTTCCTGCAGTCAGAATCACCACGTCATTCTCTTATGATCTGTCCTTTGTTAGTTTCAGCATAGCTGGCAATGGCTGGGATGAAGCAAAGAGCTTCTGGGTTCATGGGGCTTAGTTCTGGAGAGAATGATAGGTACAACCACATGGTTAGAGAAGATACTTTCCCTCAAGTCAGAACAGGACATTTTCCCAAAGCCATGTCCTCGGGTGTCACATGGAACCCTCGTTTATTTATGCTCTTTATTGACAATGTTTCTGCATTTTTTTATATTCTAGATTCATCATGACATTCCTGCGGTGGAAGAGGAAGAAGCCGATTCAATTGTACTTTGTATGAATTAAAAAAAAATCTTCATGTTAATAAAAAATGTTTTAGCTGTTTCTAATCTCCCCGTGTTTTTGAAAATCCTCTGGTGGTCTGTGGTCGGCCCAGTTCCTTGGGATTCTTTTCATTTCTCTTTCATCCTAGAGGTCCCGGGCATATAACTGAGCCACTCTGTTCTTTTTTCTTCCTCTTGTTTCTGCTGCCAACTTTTCATTGTCTTCTCTTTAATCACCAGATTTTGAAGACGCAAAAAATTGCTAACCTTACAATATGTTGTCCTTTCAATGATAACTTTTAATGGCAAAGTTGTTAGATGGATCCTATATATAAGAAGCCCTCCACCAGTAACACTGAGGCTTGATCTCCAGCCCTGTTCCAGCTGAGATCACGGAACTGTGGTGACCGGTGAATGGGCCCCTCGCCACTCCTGCCACCATGGACATCCCAGGGTGAGTGTCCACCCTGCCTAGTGGGGCCTCTGGTGAGACTTGGCCTCTAGAAACATGGCATCTCCGAAGGCAGTCCCAACAGTGGCTGGACGCACCCAACCACCTGCAGTCTGAATGCAGCACCTGCTGTGCTGTCCTGAGCCAGACGAGGGCGCAAACACACTGCTGCCAGGGTGACAGGACCAGCCCCCAACCCTGGCTTGGTCTGACTGGTATTCCAGCTGAAGCCACATGGTCTCTAGAAAACCAGCTGTCACACCAGGCGGGCACACCTCAGTGCCCCTGTGAAACAAGACTCCTGCCAGAAGCAGGGGGTCAAACTAGACGATCCAAAGGCAACTGTCTCTGCCTAGTGCCCCAGGCCAGGGACCCGATGATGCAGCCATCGGGTCCCCACGGTTCTGGGCAGGGGGGGGTTACCTCCCCCTCACTCACCCCCTCCCCACCGGTAGAGATGGATAGCTGGTGCCGCCTGGGTTGTCCTCCCTCCCTGGTCCCCCCTGGATGGGGGGGCTTTTTCCCATGGTCCTCTTAGCCCAGGAACTGCCTGTTGGGGTGGAAGGAACTGGGCACATCGTCCCAGACCCCAGCTGCTGACTCCCTGGGACCCTGAGGGAAGGAGGCTGGAGGGCTGGAGCCTGGCATCCCACTCCTGAAAGAGGCTCTGTGAAGATCAGGGACCAGCCGGAGGCCATGGGTGGGGAGGCGGCGAGCTCAGGGGAGATCTCGAGCCACTGCTCCAATCTGTCTAGCGGCAGCCGTGGTGGGTCATCAGTGGTGATGAGGAGCCCTGCTCCTGTTGTTGCATGGAATGAGAATTCAGAACACGGATTTGGTATTCAGGTGGGTAAAATGCTTAACAACATGTATTTGGGGTCTAATACAAATTGACAATTAAACTGTTTAATTGCAGACTGCAGAGATCAGTTCCCCTGGACCTAAGGGCTGCTTTGGAGCTGGGTCTCTGTGGCATGGTGCCCCAGGGAGGATCAGGGATGCGAGCTGTGGCAGAGCAGGACTGACTTTGTGTGGACGTTTGTGTGTGTGTGTGTGTGTGTGTGTGTGAGAGAGAGAGAGAGAGAGAGAGAGAGAGCGAGAGAGGCAGCTGACCCCCCCCCCCTTTCAGGCCATCTATGAAGGAGCCTCTGACATTCCTGGAAGAGATTCAGCCCCTTATTAGTAGTACACCAGTGAGAATTACTCCCTAAAATGTAAAACCTTAAACTAACAAGCATGAAGGACATTTGAGAAATATAACACATTCGGATAGGACAACAGTAATCAGCTTATAGCTCTAGGTCTTCAGATATCCAACAAATATTAGTGAGAAGATTAGTGAGAAGTAGAAAAAGGTATAAAGAATTTCTGTGTGGTCCTCAAAATGTTTGTTCCCTTGCAGATGTATAAGGATATAAATATGGACCTCAATTCACCTGGGGGACCACTGAACACGGCAATCTTTTTTACGATATCTGGACAGCTAATGATGCAAAGTAAATCTGTGGTATGTGCCGCGTTTGTTCGTTCCTTCCTTCCTTCCTTCCTTCCTTCCTTCCTTCCTTCCTTCCTTCCTTCCTTCCTTCCTTCCTTCCTTCCTTCCTTCCTTCCTTCCTGCCTGCCTGCCTGCCTGCCTGCCTGCCTGCCTGCCTGCCTGCCTTCCTTCCTTCCTTCCTTCCTTCCTGCCTGCCTGCCTGCCTGCCTGCCTGCCTGCCTGCCTGCCTTCCTTCCTTCCTTCCTTCCTTCCTGCCTCCCTGCCTTCCTTCCTTCCTTCCTTCCTTCCTTCCTTCCTTCCTTCCTTCCTTCTCAGGCTGAATTCCTGCATTCTTCTTGAGTGGGCAAAGGTTAGTACAAAACGTTCTTTCATCAGCATCATGGCGAAGGTGTTGCTCGAAGTCTATCCACAGCCCCACAGCTTTGGCAGTTCAGATCTGGCAGACATATTAGCCAACCAGGTGAGCAACCGTTGAAACAGCATTCACTGAGAGAATTTCAGAGAATCAAGCCTGACCTCACACACACACACACACAATGTTGCTCCCCTAGTATGTATTTAAGAGGCGTAGGCTGTCTCCCAGTTTCCCAGTAGACCCTCTTCAACAGATTTGGAATTAAATTCCACTCACGTCAAGAGGGACAGACCCTTGAGTAAACGTAGCAGTGCCCGTTACAATCCTTCTACTGCATAAACTGGCAGGAGGGCTTTGGACAGGGAGACAGGGGCAGGGGAAGACCAGCTGCGGCATCACATTGCTTCCAGCAGAAAACCAGAAGTGGCATGGGTAGCTCTAAGAATTGCTGGAAACTTTGTGGCAACATCATAGTTTCCAGCTTTTTACCAGAAAGGGCAGGAGGCCGCAGCTGGTGCCGGGATTTCTGATTCCCCCCACTCCTGCCCTGCGTGACTCCGAGCGCTGGAAGCCGGGGGCAAGTGATCTCCCCCAACTAGGGGCTTTGCTGCCATGCTCCTGAGTCAGGAGGGGAGTTGAATGTGACCAGAAGGGCCACTTGTGCCAGAGACCACTGCCCCCCAGGGGCTGAAGTGACCCACAGCACAGGGAAAGGAAACTCAGGTCACAGGACTGTTCATACTTCCATACGAGGCACAAACCGTGGCCCTACAAAGCAGGATTCAGATCCACAAGTTGCACTTGGTTTGCAGCAGAGAGCACTATTATTGTTGTTGTTGTAATTGAATTTCTTGACTGCCTCTCCTCCATTGGGGCTACCGTTTGAGGACGGGGCATAGCAGTGTTTGTTTCTGTAAAACAGAATTCTTTCAGTTATCACGAGGAGGAATGGGGAAAGTGAGCCCAGTAGCCCAAGGATGCCCAAACTTATTTCATAACAAGAAGTTATGGAGAAGGGGTTGCCTAAAGCTATATTTCTGCATTTCTTTTCGTCTCACACACACAGAGGAGAAGTAGGTTCTTATACGTTTGTGTTTTTTTTTAATTAGAATTGGATCCAAGCAGCTGTGATGACTGGGAGTTTCGTCCTGTATTTCGTATTTTCCATCACCTTTGGTTCGCTCTGCAATCTTTGCAATACACCATCCTGGAGCATACAGATGCACCTGAACAATCCTACATTTTATTTGATTTGATTTATCTGCTATGTGCAATTATGGTTTTGCTGCCCAGGTATTTGACTAGTTCGAGCTCAGAACTTTGGGGGGTAGAAAGAAATTGATTTCTGTGTGAATGGGTGTTCTGCAGTTCTTTGGCCTTCGCTTCATGCATTCCACAACGGTAGATCCGAGTGAGTCGCAGAGTATGAACTCAGTCGAGAGTTCTGGTCACAGCCAATCCCAGCTCCATGTAACAAAGGCCTGTGCTCTCAGACACCTGCTTTTCACATCCACATTTCTAGTGCTGGGTCTGCAAGAGAGCTTTGAATCTCAGAAGCTTAGGCCGAGGGAGTTTTGTTGTTCTGGGCTTAGTTCTACTGCTTTCTTGTTGCACTACTGATATATGGTCAGTGCTGTGGCTTAGAAGAGAGAAGTGATCTGGGACAAGCCGTCCACTAAATATTCAATGCTAAGATCAACAGCTTACTTCTCCATTCTTCTCCCAGCACTTTATCTGTCCATCTGCAATACCTCTACAGGTGCCTTCTGGTTTACAAAAACACCTCACAATTTTATAGCAGAATTTGTCTGTAAAGAGACTTGTCTGCTGATTTTCATTTTGGAGCAGAATCTGGATCTTTTCTTTTGGGGAGATTCCTTGGCAGTTGTCCACTCCTGGCTGAATTAGATTACATCTAATAGCATTATGAAAGGGGCTGTCCAATAAGACACGTGCACTTGTCTCTTCCCAACCACTAGCACAAGGGCTCTTTGATAGAAAGGTCTTTTCTTATAAGGACCCTCCTGCCCAGCTGTGTGCAAACCTCAGCATCCCCCTGGACTGAAATCCATTGGACTGAAATCCAGATACCGGTATGTATAGCTATTGAACCAACATAGGGTGGAGGATCTTGTATCCAGGGAGGATACTTTATTCTGGACAGAGGTGCCACCATTCCTGGAAGGGATGCAGCCCCTTATTAGTAGGTACGCCAGTGACAAGTACCCCCTAAAATGTAAAAACCTAAACTAAGAAGCATGAAGGACATTTGAGAAATATAACATATTAGGATTAGGACAAGAGTAATCAGCTTGTAGCTCTAGGCCTTCAGATATCCCTCAAATATTAGTAAGAAGATAAGTAGAAAAAGGCATAAAGAGGGGCTGTGTGGTCCACAAAATCTTTGTCCCTTTGCAGATGTATAATATTTATGCTCTTTATTGACAATGTTTCTGCATTTTTTTATATTCTAGATTCATCATGACATTCCTCAGGTGGAAGCGGAGGAAGCCCATTCTATTATACTCTGTATGAATTAAATAAAAATCTTTTTGTTAATAAAAAATGTTTTAGCTGTTTCAAATCTCCCCGTGTTTTTTTATTGTAATGATTTTTTTTATTTTCATAAAGATAGAAATATAGGATGCAACACGAGTTATTGATACGAAAAGCAGTAAATAAAATATAATCATCATTTGAAAATATACGACCCCACATTGACTCCACAGTGATATAAACTTTTGCCCAAAACTCTAAGAGCCATGAGTCTAAGAGCCATCCACATTTCCACTACATTAAAAAAAAGGCCTGTTTAGATATACAAAAGAAAAGTTATTATTAATCAACTTACTTGAGAGATCGTAGACCTCACGTTAACTGCTTGATACAATCTAAGAGCTATCCTGGCAGATATTTCTAGGTTTAAGTTAGATGCTTAACATTAAACATTTCTTATAGAACAGTATCAGTTTTGGCCCTGTATCAATACACTGATGAAGGGAGAGGAAAGTAGGGCTTTGCCTTAAAGATGTACAAAGAAAAAAAAATTACAAAAGGATTTCATAATTTCTCCTTATCCTTAATACAGATACATCTACAAACCATTTATACTTGACCCATTCTAAGAGCCATCCTGACAGGTATAAGTTGAGAGCTTTGCATTTTCTACAGATCAATATGAGCTTTGGCCCTATAACAATACACCAATAAAAAAAAATAAGGGGGGAAAGCCCCATTTTATATTTCCAACACTAACGATTATATTACCTATATGCCTACTAAGGAAAAGAAACAAGAGAGAAAAAAGGCACTGCTTCCCCTTTTTCATAAAAATAGCAATGTAGGATACAGTATATGTTGTTAATACAGAGAATAATAAGATTTCCAGGTTTAGATTAAATGCTTAACATTAAACATAGAACAATATAAGCTTTCAGTCTTCTATAGCTTCCTGACAGGTATATTTTCAGATTTAAGTTGAAAGCTTAACATTAAACATTTTCTACAGGTCAGTGTAGGCTTTGGTCCTAGAACAATACACTAATAGAAGAAAGAAAAAATAAGGGGGGAGAGCCCCATTTTATATTTCCAACACTAATGATTATATTACCTATATGCCTACAAAGGAAAAGAAACAAGAAACAAGAGAGAAAGAGACACTGCTTCCCCTTTTTCATAAAAATAGAAATATAGAATACAGTATAACATTAAACATAAAACAATATGAGCTTTCGGTCTTCTTAGGGGGGTCTCATCTTGAGGCTTACTACATCTTGTCGTTCCCGTAGACTTATATTCTGTCCCATTGGCCTTTGGCGTAGAAAGTGCAGTTGTACTCTTTCCCGCAGAATATGCATCGATAAATCTTGAGGCCGTTGCACCTCCTGGACTCCAGTATCAATACAATTTTTTCCCCAAAGAGCTCCTTTAAATCGGTTACTTTCACTGCAGATCCATATTTCTTTTGATTGATTTTTGTACACTGTTGCTTTGAGATGGCTGTATGTCTTTTTAAAAAGGGTGACCTTATCTGGGCTGCAGAACTCTGGCATCCCATTTTCCGTCTCCAGAATTTCAGATTTCTCTTCTACTGTTGGTTTTCCACCTTGTTTAGAGCTGTCATCAGCCACTGTTATTGATCCATCATTCCTGTTAAAGACTTCTTCCTTGGCATCTTGGATCTCCTTGAAGATATGAATTTCAGATTTCTCTTCTGCTGTTGGTTTTCCACCTTGTTTAAAGCTGTCATCAGCCACTGTTATTGATCCATCATTCCTATTGGAGACTTCTTCCTTGCCATCTTGGATCTCCTTGGAGATATTTTTGACCAATCCATCTATAAATACTTTGTAATCTTGGGTTTGTATCTCTATTAGATGAGCCAATCTTTTTAATATAGACATGTTTTTGACTTTTAAAAAAAAACGGCCTCAAACAATTTTACAAGTGGCCAGTAGAGGTCCTCTGTTTTATCCTCTGGCATGTGACGTATTGAAGCCAGTTAAGGCAGATATTCTCGTGCTGGCACAGAGTTCTCGTGAGATCTTCCCATTCACAGCTCTTATCTCTTATCTCCGAAAACCAAAACAATTACAATAAGAGCTTTTGCCAATTAATTCGAGTTGATTTGAGTCCTTCTTCTGCTTAGTTAGGAGAATTAGCCTGCCTCATAACGAGGTGGCTTCGGGCAGAGCAGAGTAAGAGGAGGGGGGAAACAAAGGACTTTGATGCAGGAAGAGAGACGGAGAAAAAAAACCGAGAGATACTTGCAGTAAATGATGTTTTGGAACTCAGCCGATGTCCTCCCCTCAGTTCAAAACGTTCATTTGTGGTAAATCATCGTGTAGGGTTGAAGCAGATACTTTAAGATTAGAGAAAGAAAAGAAAGTCCGAGATAGAATATGGCAGTCGTCCTCTGGACCTGGAACGCTGACAGCCTATAATCCAGGGAGATATACTCCCTAAAGGATTGGAGACGGCCCCAAGAACTTCCTGGGTAGAAAGGTGAGGTGGGGTTTGTGTACCCCTCCTCTTTTCTGCCAATTGCTTGCGCAATTGACCCCTGTCAGGCTTCAGAGATAGCAGAGCAGATGCCCTGCCACCCTCTCAGGACGACATCTTTAGCCACACCCATCTCCCCGTGTTTTTGAACATCCTCCCGTGGTCTGTGGTCGGCCCAGTTCCTTGGGATTCTTTTCGTTTTTCTTTCATCCTAGAGGTCCAGGGCATATAACTGAGCCACTCTGTTCTTTTTTCTTCCTTTTGACCACCGGATGCCATACCAGGGCTACCCTGTGTGCCAGCATATGGGGACCTGACTGGCTGCCAGTAGCCTAGCCATGAAACATCCCCCCCTTTCCTGCAGAATGCTTAGTCCTCAATGACGAGGCAAGTGGGGCCCGTGCTACTTTGCCAGGTCAGTGGCCGTGCTGCTCCCAAGACGGGCCCTCGAACTCACGCTGGCCACTGGGCACTCCCACAAAACCACTATCAGACCTGGACCAAGACGTGGTTAAGTGACCCTCCCCATAGGCCGTCTAGCCAAAACCGGGCTCTCTAGTCAAATGGAATCCCATCATTCCTGGCACTGGAATCTGAGCCACCCCAGGGCCCCATGGCATGTGGGGAAGGGGTGAGGACAGGTGACATGTTTCCAGCCACCTCCTCCCGCAAAGCTGGACTGGTCAGACAGGAGTTCATATATTGGCAAACCCAGGCTGCAGCATGCAAAGCCCTGACGACTGCCATGGCCAACCAGACAGATCACGTGTGAAGATGTGAAGAGGTATGTGGAACTGAGCTGCAGAAGTGATGTACAGTCTGCCCCGCCCCCACCAATAGAAACAGCACTGGCATCAGGCAATGGGGAGCTGAACTGTGCTGGCACAAATATGAAGCCAGGGACTCCTGGACGGGATGGAGCCGTCCCCACCTAAGCAGCCTTCCAACAGGAGCTGACCCCTCTGCAGTCTGCCCTGAGTCTATACAACCAGATGAAGGTTCCCCTAGAGCAGGGGTAGTCAACCTGTGGTCCTCCAGATGTTCATGGACTACAATTCCCATGAGCCCCTGCCAGAGTTTGCTGTCAGCTCATGGGAATTGTAATCCATGAACACCTGGAGGACCACAGGTTGACTACCGCTGCTTTAACCTCTTTTCCAGCCCAAAGAGCTCCACCAACCTCTAGGGTGGTTGCATCCCTTGTGTGGCAGTCCTACGCGGCCGCTTCCTGTGCCACCAGCGGTCTGGGCTCGAGCCCTGGGAAGCCCTTGGTGTTGCCCTCCCATCCACCAACAGCACTTCCATGCTGGATCTGTAATCCCCCTCCAAGCCAGTCTGGCCCATTAACAGCAAATAACCTGGGATTTATTGATAACGGCCTGAGCCAGGATACAAAGGTCAGGCATGACTGCTCCTGTGCCATAGCCCCGAGGATCTAGGGGAGTGTAATCCCCCACCCACTTCCAGTTCCACAGCTGGGAGTGCACAGGAAAAAGCCTAAGGCCCTCTGACCAACTGGAGGCTGCGTGCCCTTGAAGACTAGCGATAAAAGAAATGGGGGCACTGCTACCCTGCAAAAGCCACCAGGCACAGGACACAGATGCACATAGGCAGATCATTCCTCCTGCCCCCCCCTCCAGAAGAATGCCCTTGGAGGCTGCTGCTGAAAAGGCCATCGCCTCCCCCAGTCCAGCAGGTCAAAGGCCACCCCTCGGGTTTTCCAAAGACCCTCAAAGCTGGTGCGCAATGGCCTGCCTCCGCTTGAAGCAGGGAGTAGGACTGAATTAACCTGGGATGGCCCTAGGGATCCCTGCCAACTCTGCACTCCCATAGCCAAGACCGCTGCCCGAAGCAGGGGGTTGGACTAGAGGACCAGCGAGATCCCTACCAACTTTGAGCTCCTCCCACCAAGACTGCTGCCTATGCAGGAAGTTGGACTGGACTACCAGGGAGGTCCCGGCCAGCACTCCTCTCCTGCAGACCAAGACCACTGCCTGAAGCAGGGGTTGGACTCAATGGCCCAAGGGTCCCTGCCAACCCTGTGCTCTTACAACCAAGACCGCTGCCCGAAGCAGGGGGTTGGACTAGATGACCAGGGAGGTCCCTGCCAGCTCAGTGCCCCTGTGAAACAAGACTCCTGCCAGAAGCAGGGGGTCGAACTAGACGATCCAAAGGGTCTCGGCCAACTCTGTGGTCACACAACTAAGTCTGCAGCCTGAAGTGGGGGGTTGGACTAGATGACCATGGCGGCCCCTGCCAACTCCTTCCACTAAGACAGCTGCCTACAGCAGGAGGATGGATCAGATGACCATGGCGGCCCCTGCCAACTCTACTTATGCGGACAGTGCCCGCAGTGTTCACCATGGGCTTGGACCAGATGACCCTGGAAGTCTAAGCCTTCTCCAGAAGTCTGCAAAACCAGCTGACTCAATGAAGGCCTCCTTGTGTGCCGGGGGCAACACAAGTCCCTCGCAGCTGGACGGATCGGGGCTCGAACAAAGTGCCTCTCAGGAGCGCCTCCGGACCCGCTTTACTGGAGGTCTCACTTGCCCCCTCCACGGAGTTGGATGCAGCCTTCCCAAAGGCCCTCCGTGAGGCCTGATGCAGTTCAGCAACCAGGCAACTGGCTCTGCCTAGTGTCCCAGGCCAGGGACCCGATGATGCAGCCATCGGGTCCCCACGGTTCTGGGCAGGGGGGGTTACCTCCCCCTCACTCACCCCCACCCCACCGGTAGAGATGGATAGCTGGCGCCGCCTGGGTTGTCCTCCCTCCCTGGTCCCCCCTGGATGGGGGGGGGGCTTTTTCCCATGGTCCTCTTAGCCCAGGAACTGCCTGTTGGGGTGGAAGGAACTGGGCACATCGTCCCAGACCCCAGCTGCTGACTCCCTGGGACCCTGAGGGAAGGAGGCTGGAGGGCTGGAGCCTGGCATCCCACTCCTGAAAGAGGCTCTGTGAAGATCAGGGACCAGCCGGAGGCCATGGGTGGGGAGGCGGCGAGCTCAGGGGAGATCTCGAGCCACTGCTCCAATCTGTCAAGATGCAGCCAACCCAAAGGTCCCTTGGCAGGGGCCCGTGACAAGAAAGGGAGAAATACAGACCTTCCTGCAGTCAGAATCCCCACGTCATTCTCTTATGATCTGTCCTTTGTTAGTTTCAGCATAGCTGGCAATGGCTGGGATGAAGCAAAGAGCTTCTGGGTTCATGGGGCTTAGTTCTGGAGAGAATGATAGGTGGTACAACCACATGGTTAGAGAAGTTACTTTCCCTCAAGTCAGAACAGGACATTTTCCCAAAGCCATGTCCTCGGGTGTCACATGGAAGCCTCGTTTATTTATGCTCTTTATTGACAACGTTTCTGCATTTTTTTATATTCTAGATTCATCATGACATTCCTATGTTGGAAGAGGAGGAAGCCTATTCAACTGAATGCTGTATAAATTTAAAATAAATTCTTCATGTTAATAAAAAAATGTTTTAGCTGTTTCAAATCTCCCCGTGTTTTTGAACATTCTCCGGTGGTCTGTGGTCGGCCCAGTTCCTTGGGATTCTTTTCATTTTTCTTTCATCCTAGAGGTCCAGGGCATATAACTGAGCCACTCTGTTCTTTTTTCTTCCTCTTGTTTCTGCTGCCAACTTTTCGTTTTCTTCTCTTTAATCACCAGATTTTGAAGACACAAAAAATTGCTAACCTTACAATATGTTGTTCTTTCAATGATAATTTTTAATGGCAAAGTTGTTAGATGGAGCCTATATAGAGAATCCAAGATTCTCATGATTGCATATATTTTTAACATTGAAGCGAAATAAAACCACCTTCATTCTGTAGACTGTGGCTTAGACCATAATCTTAGACCACAAAAATCATGCATCCAGAGCATCGTTGAGCCGAATGGGGCAAATCCTGGCTGAAATGCATGGGTCCTCATAGAACTTCATGATTTTTGCACTGAACTACTTCAGACTCACCATAAGACCACCTATTGTATCGATAGGCACAGCATACACCACAAAAAATCATAGATCCAAACCTTTATGGCTACGGCACAGAGCGAAAACTTGGTTCCAAAACATGGATCCTCAGGGTTTTTGCACTGGGCCTCCCCATAAGTCACCGTAAGATCATGTCTTCTATCGATAACCAAAGCATAAGCCACAAAAATCACAGATCCACACCGTCATGAGTGAGGAGAGTTTCACGGAATGCAGTTTAATTGTGCTGTGTACTGATTTTTTAAACAAGTAGTTCCCCTAGGGTTCCCTGCTCTGCGTAGGGAAATACCTGTAGATTTGGGGGTTGGAGGGGAGAGTTTGGGGAGGGTACAATGTCCTAGAGTCCAGCCTCCAAACCAGCCGTTTTATCCAGAGGATCTGATCTCTGTTGTCTGTAGATCAGTCATAATAGTGGGAGATCCCCTGGCCCTGCCTGAAGGTTGGCAACCAGAAATACCCCTGCAATTATTCATGAGGACAAATGCTTGTATAGTAATACAACAATTTTGGGGAGGGGTTCCTTGTTTTCTGCTTCTCAGTTTACATCCTGCTCTACTAAATTTTCTCCTTACAAGGAAAAGACTTGACTGCGTAATGATGCCCAGCCTATAAAGAAGAAACGAGGGCAAGTCGACACACAAAGCCCCCAAAAAACCAACCCAAACTTTTCATTCTAATCCAAGTGTGTTTATTGTTCAAAGAAATCTTTCGGTCAAGTGTTGTATAGTGGGTTCGCTAGGAAATAAGTGAGGTCATGCATCAAGCAGCTCTTTATTGCTTCTAGGAGTGGGTACATGTTGAAGGGAACCACGCAGACTGCGGTCTTGCCTGGACAAGCCCCCACTTATATACATATGTACAGGAGGTTGAACTGCCCTAGGCCGAGCCTGATTGGCTTAGCGGTGCTTGATTGATTCAAACTTGTCGGGAAGCAATGAGGAAGAATGACACGGAGAAGGATTTCCTGCGAAAGACCTCTCGAACAGAGGGGAATCCTTTATTTATACATACACGTAAATCATTTCAAATAATCCCGCAAGGTAGCGTGGAGCAAACTGATAGGCTTCAAGTAATCCTGCGAGGTAGCGTGGAGCAAACTGATAGGCTTCAAGTAATCCTTTTAACATATGAGGTAATTGTTGTGCTGTAGTATCCTGATTGGTCTAGGTTAGATGCAGAGGTGCAGCCTCAGAGAGCGTGGTTTGCCAACGCCCTCAGGCCGAATCTCTACATCTCCCCCTTTTTTGTTTTAAGGCAATGATAAGCCTGATACATGTTTCGGCGCTGAAAAGTTTAATGGGATTGGCAACACATTACCCATATTTTATCACTGTGATTTTTGGGTGTCCAATTATGAAATGCCGAATTTTTTGCATGACAACAAAAACAGAGACCTGGCATTGTGCGCTGATATCGAAATTGTTGAAAGCGCTTAACTTGTGAAAAGTTCCCTGCAAATAACTTTGATTTGTCTACATTTTGTAATTCAGCCAGCACCATCTCAGGTGAATTAAAGGGAGTGGGGATAAATGACATAGAAGCTACCGACAGAGGGGATTCATAGATTAAAGACACATTTTCCCCATGAAATTGAAACATATAAGCAGCATGGCGGACCCAGTGATTAGGCGCAGACATATAATGCGGAGTGGCAACCCCACTTGGTAAAAACCCACACATACAACATAACCAAATAACAACAGAGTTAAAATGTAAGGCTGTTATAACAGCAGCAAGAAAGTTTTCCAGAGTTTCTGGAAGTCCTTGGTCCTTGAGTTGCTGCTCGGCTTGATCAGACAGGCCCTTTATTGCCCCCCAAGTCACTGGGGGGTTTGGATGTCTTCCCTCCCCGTTTTCTCTTGACCACGGGCTCCATCTCCTGCAGCTGCAGGTTGAACTGAGGAATTGGGTTGCTTAACCCCTGATGCCAACCATTAAGTGCAGGGCGGACACAACAAGCAGGAACCCACCCAGAGGGAAGGGCAACTGCTGCGTAGCCCCAGCCCCAGGTAATCAATGGGACTGGCCCGTACCACCTCGGGTCTGGTAAACGACGGTATTGATCCTGGGGCCGAGGAAGAGGGACGTCGGTCTGGAAATGATGCTGAGTCCTAGCTAAAAATTGAGAATTAAAAGAAATAAGATTAAGATGATTTAGAGTAAACAAAGTACTTGAAAGCAGGGATTCCTTGTCTAAAAGGGAAATCCCAATTCCCCCTTTTTGTTTTAGTTTGTCGAGCATGCGTTTCAGGGTCCCATTGGCATGCTCTACAATAGCTTGACCCGTGGAATTATAGGGAATTCCAAAGACATGTTTGATGTTCCATTGCACACAAAATTGAGTGAATGCTGTGGAGCAATAAGCGGGACCATTATCGGTTTTGAGCGCGGAAGGAGTGCCCATGACCGCCATTGCATGGGTAAGGTGAGCACGCACATGCTTCTGTGTTTCCCCTTTTTGAGGGGAGGCATATATATAACCAGAATACGTATCAACACAAACATGAACATATTTCCACGGAGAAAACGGGGGAAATTGTGTAACATCCATTTGCCAGATTTGGTTGGCCCCGTACCCACGGGGGTTCACACCAATGGAGGGGTGAGACGCCTGATTAGCGCATAGTGGACATTAGCTTGTACTTCTGCCAAAGGAAGGTGGAATTCCTTGGCTAATGCCTTTGCATTTTGATGATGCAAGGCATGACTCTCAATTGGAGACTGAACAACAAATGAAACAAGAGAATCAGCTCAAGCATTTCCTTCAGTGAGAAAACCAGGAAAAGGCTTCTCACATGACCTACATACATTGGAGCTGTTCACTGTTACAGTGATTTTTGTACAGCTAAAACATACTTAATAGTTGTTCATCACATACTGGAGACAAATATGAATATTCAATTACAGATAAAAGATTACAGAGATACAAACTATCAGAATTTAAATTAAATTAAATTAAATAGTTGAGACTCAGAAAGACCAGGGCCAACACTGCTGCTGCCAGTTCCAACCGGTGGCTGATTATCTGCAGACCTGTAAACTTACTGTACCATATACCATCTGGTTGTTGCCAGGTTAAGACTCCTGGTGAGGGAGATCCATCGGTAAACACCGTTAGGCCATCTACTGGGACATCAGTAATAACCCTTTTCAAAGAAAATGACAACTGAAAACGTTAGAAACAAGATAGAGCAAATACTCATTTGGAAGGAAACCTGGAGGCTTAGAGCTTTCATAGTGCTCAAGCATTGGACCAAACAAATTCAAAGAAAGAGAAGGACTCCACAAGGCAGTCTCATCTCCTGTTGAGGGCTGGAATGGCTGGAGCGCCAAGAGAGAGCTAATCTCCACACATTCCAGTGACAAAACAAACAATTGACCTGTGAAAGATTAGGGCTGTCTGATATAAATCAGGTAGCCTGAGTTAAAACCAAAATGTAGGTCCTCCTTTAAATAGACAACCCAAAAAAATTGACCAAAAGAAAATATTCTAACTGCTAATTACACATAAAAAGACTGATAATGTAATAAAAAACTGTGGACACATTCCCCAAAGAGGTTCTGTGCCTTGTTTTTACCCAAAAGGTAGCAAAACATAAAATAAAGACAAAAGGATTTTGTCTTATATAAAAATTTCTACCTCCATTGTAGCCAGGCATTTCCCTGACCTATAAATATTACGCAGCTAGACATCTCTGACTGATAAAGCTCTATTGAGGCATAGCAGCGTTTCAGTGAGCATACTTCCTAACTGCTGACCAAAAATTTTAAGACAGAACTCCACTCCCCCCCCTTCTTCCTTGAAGCGGGGGGGGGGGGGTCAGGAAACAAAAGCTAAAGTTCTTCCTGGGCTGTAAACAAAGGATCATTCCTGTGCTACAGAAAACCTTTTAGTTGTGTAGATTAGTGGGTGATAGGTAAGAAAGCAAGATAAGTTTCTAACTAAGCTCCTAGCGTAGGAACTGGAAAAAGAGAGCCTGATTCCAAATCGCTAAACAGCACTCCTGCTACTGCAGCTGGAGGCTCTATCAATTACAGCCAAATTTTAAATTTTAAAATGTCTTTAGGTGGCTAATCATCAAAACCATGAAAACATTATTTGATACATTATATAAGCCAATTGAAGACAACTGAGTAAAACACAGAAATAAGAAAAGAGGTCATTAATGCAAAGCCAAATACAACAGTTCAGTTCTAATCCACTGGCATGTGCAGTGATTGAGAAAAACAAGCAAATCTCTTTGTGAATGGAATACCATCATTTTAGTGTCACAACTGAAAAGATCCTTTCTCAGGCTGCCACCCATCTAACCTCAGAAGGTGAGGGTGCTCGAGCAAGTACCCTAAAATACTAATGCAGATTGTGGTTTAATGCATATCGCTTCTAAAAATGCTTGCTTATAAGAACAAGACCATATAAATCTGTAGAGAGATGGAAAAAACCTGTTCTACAAAATCTTTCCAAAGCACGTTGTAGAAGAGAAGAAAGCTGAAAAATTAGAGAAAATGCATACTTTGTAAGAGGAACAGAAATTTTAATAAGATCAGTGACTAAGAATTAGTGATCCCTGATAAAGATCGTTGCAAGCATCAGGAGAATGAACAATATCCCCGAGGGCTTTACCCTGAGTCAAAAGAAGCTTGGTAGTCACCTATGCCAAAATCCCAGCGAGATTTTATCATGCTTGCAATATCTGGATCACGGCCCAAACCCTGAATAATGCATCTATTTTCTGAAATACAGTTTTCTTTAGCTAATTTCTTGAGCAATTCAGTTTGGGCTTCCTGATTATTAATCTGTGCCTCTGTAAGGTGCTTGATGAAATCAAGAAGGAATTCAGAGACTTTCTGCCTAACATTAGTGATCCCCTCTATCATTCCTTGAAAATAAGAGGATTGTAAACCATTTTCCTTTATAGCCTTGTTCAACTCACGCAGAATTGAATAGGGAATGGCTTCCCACGTTAACGGGATCTGCCTGTTTTCCCCTTCCCCACGTGGTTCCCCCCTTGTTAAAGGAAAGAACGCTGGGGTTTCTCCCTCCCAGTCCTCAGAGAGATCGAGCTGTCCGGCCTGACTGGCAGCTTGAATCGCGTTAACGATCTGGGAGTGGCCCCCAGTCCTTAATGGCTGCGAGGCGACAGGTTTGGGAGTGGTCAGTGTAACGGCCACTGGTAAGAGAGTGGGATAGGGAAGGGGTGAAGGTGCAATATCTTTCAATAGCAGATTTCCAGCTTCTGGGTTCATGACTTCCAGCGCTTTGTGTACTTTCTGCCATGTCAATAAGATCAGCATGGGAGCATAGGGCTCTGCCTTTAACTCCCTCCCTATTTTTTCCCAGTCTCCTAGTCTTCTGGTCCCCGCTAAAGGGTACCACGGGCACTGGCAAGATACTTCTTGTATCAGTTCCTGGAGGTCCTTCACCGAAATCGCCTCTCCTGTGCACTGTCTCACTGCCTGTTGCAATTCGTCAGCATGCTTTACCTGTTCCTTAGACAATGATTCCCCCATACTCACCAGGGAGCCGTAGCTGATCGTGCACGAAGACTCTTTTTCTGGTCGCGGTGAGCACAGGTTCTGGAATCACGTCGGGGGTCACCACTTGTCGGGAAGCAATGAGGAAGAATGACACGGAGAAGGATTTCCTGCGAAAGACCTCTCGAACAGAGGGGAATCCTTTATTTATACATACACGTAAATCATTTCAAATAATCCCGCAAGGTAGCGTGGAGCAAACTGATAGGCTTCAAGTAATCCTGCGAGGTAGCGTGGAGCAAACTGATAGGCTTCAAGTAATCCTTTTAACATATGAGGTAATTGTTGTGCTGTAGTATCCTGATTGGTCTAGGTTAGATGCAGAGGTGCAGCCTCAGAGAGCGTGGTTTGCCAACGCCCTCAGGCCGAATCTCTACACAAACTCATTGGGCCCCGCGGGTGGGGACCCGACAGCTCATTGGTTGTTCTTCGGGGCTGCTTGGATCCTGCTCCAGACCCCAAGCTCAGCCCTCTGCTGCCTCACATACACAACATCAAAACAGAACGGGATCAAAGCAAATGCTTTTCCTCACTGGCTTGTCCCTGTGAACATTTCTTCAAAAAGTAACCTCTTCTATTCCTCTGTCATTCAAAATTTCTTAATTGATAATCTTTTCGCATACTTGAGCCATAGGCTCTTCCCTTTAGTGGGGACCTTGAACAGAGATTGGGACCCAAACCAAGAAGTCATGTTGCTCTGCTCGGAGAGTGGCTGAAAACTCTGGTAACTGGTGTGTCATTCCTTCCAGGGTTCCCCTCCCCACAGTGACAGTCATGTAGTTGCCCAAAGGTGCCCCCGGGTCCCACTCCCAGTCTCCTACACATTGCTACAGGCAGCCCTGCCAGACCGATCATCTAAAGCTTGACCCTGATTATAAAAGAAAAGGTTAAAATGCCATGTTGTAGAGTAGCGATCCCCAACCTGTGGGCCGTGGACCACATGTGGTCCTTCAACTAATTGGAGGTGGGCCCCGAAGGATGACTTCTCCCCCCCCCCCCGGCCCTTTACTTCATCCCCCCAGCCCTTTACAACACACTTCATTGTTATGGCGTGTCTGTATCTTATTTTGAGGGGATGTTTAAACATTACCATAGTGATCAGAGAGCGTTAGGGCAGTGGTTGAGAGTAGAGGAGTAAACTACCCCCCCCCCCACCGGGCCTCAGTAAAAGGCGTTGAGTGGTCCCTGGTGAGTGGTCCCCGGCGTTGAGTGGTCTCCGGTGACAAAAAGGTTGAGGACCACTGTTGTAGAGGATTGGCCCAGGTCCCAATAAATAGGTACATTGTAACCCTAAATTGGCACAATGGGTTTGTATCTCTCCCCCTTTTTGCTACAGATCCTTTGTAGCTCTTCCAACTTTGTCATTGTGGCTCAAGTTGATTAGCCTCAGGATTCTGTGGCCCATTCCGCACAAGAATCAGTGTGGCCAATTGTTTACAGTAATCAATTCTGAAATTTAAAATAGTGGAATTCGGCGTTATGCATACCTGCCTTTGTAGTGGAACCCAGTAGCGTTGCAATCGTTTCCCACAGGTTTCCGGTCTCGCCAAAAATCGCTAGCCAGGAAGCGATTTTTCCTGTGCTTTGTCCCGCCCCTGGACATCACTCAAAAGAACAGCCAATGGGCGGCCGTTATCATGCTCCCGAAAAGCCCCTTTCCCTTTAAGACAGGTTTAAAAGCACACACACACACAAGTTGCAACGAATCTGTGTTGATTCGTTGCAACGGAGAGACCAATCTAGCTGGCAGGTTCATCGTTGCAACGCTCCCCCGAGTGAAAACAAATCTCCCCCCCCCCGTGCATGGGTGCGATTTTCGGCCGAAAATAAAGGGAACTTGCAACCAAGCTGTGTTGTGCTTGGTGACTAGAGGCGAGCTTTAAAGCAGCTCTGTGAAGGGACTGCAGCCGGAGAAGCATTGCTGGGTGAATGAAGGCTCGCAGGTTCGTGGCTCTCCGCTCACTCCAAGAAAAAAAATGGCGATCTCTTAGCCGGATGATCAGAGGAGAGAGCCAGGGGGAGGGACTTTGCAGAAACTGCAACAATGGTAACGCACAGAACTTTTTCTCTAGTGTTGCAGATTGGTTGCAAGAGTGTAGCACTTTCCAGAGGATGAATCCACTTTTTGGGATTTCCCTGGAAGCGCTACAACGAAGCGCTTTTTGCGGATCGGTTTCAGGAGTGTGGCAGATTGTGTACGATGTTGTGCATAACTGCATTTTAGTAGCGATTACAATTTGCCACACTCCTGCTACAATAAACCTGTGCAGAATGGGCCTGTGAGTTCCATTTCAATTTTGTCTTCCTCAAATCTTTTATCTGCAAAATGAACTTGGAATGAATCCTTGCCCCCTCCCCCCGTGAAAGCCGTACGGCCCTTTTATCTGATTTCTCCACAGTGTTCCTTTGTTTTCCTCAGAAACTACTGCAAAAATAACGAAAATGTTCCTGGAGACAGAGGTTTCTTAGGCATACCAGCCTCCAGGTGGGATCTCGGGATCCCCTGGAATTACAGCTCATCTCCAGGCAACAGATATCAATTCCCCTGGAGAAAAGTCCCTCCCCTTAGAAGTCCCTCCCCTCCCCAAACCCCATCATTTGCAGGCTGCACCCACAACGTCACCAGGCTTTTTCCTACCCAGAGCTGGGACACTGAAATGGTTCACATTTGAAGAGAGATTCAGAGAGAGAGGACGAATGTAACATATCGTAAGAGGCAGAAAACACACTTTGTGAATGTTGACAGATTTCTTTATTTGGTCCTACAAAGTACATTTCCTTCCTATATCAAAATCAGTGGTAGTTTATAACTATAGAACTTCAGCAGTGGAGGATCATTTGATTGGTCTTCCAGCAGTTCTAGAATCAGAACCCAGAAGGTGTTTGCTTGTATTAGCGACGGTTGTCAAGAAGGAATCGCTGTATTTGAAAGCGGAGGTAGTTACTGGACAGGCTGAGATTTCTGTCCCGGAGGATCTTATACCAAAGTTTTCAAATACTTGAGAGCCATAGGCCTCAACTTTGCTGTTGTTTCGCCAGTACGGGGCCATCCCCATACGGGGCTGTCCCCAGTTCCCCCTACCCTGCCCCATCCTTTAGCCAAACAGCTAATATTTCTTCCCTCTGGCTCCCAGCTACTGACAGATCCATCTTCTTGGGGATACCCCACATCCGAGGGGGCCGTTGGCCCTCTCGGAAGCTAGGAAAGGGAAGAGGGCATTGCTCTATCGTGGCCTGTAAATCGCATGCCCACAATCACCTTCTTCTGGCAAATCAACTTCTGCCCATCTTCCTAAATCAAAAGGAGCCACATATTGGTTCATGAGCAGCAGTTCAACTGCACGGATACAGAGTTGAAATCCAATTCCGGTCACCATTCAGAAATATATTCAGTGGCGAGAGCACAAGAACACCTGCAATTCATCGCCTACAATCAATATTATCTCTGGAGCTGACAGGATCTAATAGAGGTGAGGATTGAGGGATCACCTTTTGTTGAGGGATGGAAATGTCCAGGTCCTTTAAAATTGGGTATCCTGACATCATCGCATCTAAATGTTGTTCTAGTTGCTAGCAGGACGGGGAGGGCTACTGCATCTGCACATAATCCTCAGTGACACAGGATTATTTGCCCCAGTTGGTGACCTGTGACACCTGTAAGGTTGGGAGGGGGGGGCTAAGAGAGCTCTAATAGGACTGCTCCCCGAGAACGGCCCTGAGAGAACTGTGACTAGCAAAAGGTCACCCAGCTGACTGCATGTGGAAGAGTGCAGAATCAACCCCGGTTCACCTGATTAGGATCCGCCACTCTTAACGACTACACCACGCAAGCTCTCCTTGCCATGAGCAGGGTCAGTGGGGCTCCCAGCGCTGGGTTCGGAGGTTAGCCTGCTCTACGTTGCCCCTTGATTCTGCCTGCTCCTGCTCCAACCCCTCACACGAGTTCCATCAGACAGGGGTTCAGTCACTCACGGCTCCTGCACTGTGCTCCGAATTCCCCTGGAGAGGAGTTTGAGTGGAGCAAATGCAGTCGAATCCTGTGGGGTCTCTCTCAGGCTGAGCATGAGGAGGTCAGTGTACAAATCCCACAACGCTGGTTTGTCTTGAGCTAACTTCCAGAGCATCTCTTTTACGATCTGGTTTAATCTTTCCACAACCCCATCCATTTGGGGGTGAGAGATGGAGGTGAAAACCAGGCCTGGCCGATAGGACCTCTCAGGGCTGACATGAACGGGGTGCCCCACAGGACTCAACTGCTCTTCCGCCAGGTCTATGGTTGAGGCAGGACACGGAAGATTGGACGCCCCCCCCCCACCCCCTGGAAGAGACTACCACCACATTTGAGACCATCGTCGCTGGTGGCTCTCGGCTGCAGGAGTCCCCCTGGCGCTCCGAGAGACAACCGCACGGGCTGTGGGAGGGGGGGATAGTTTTGCCGCCAGTCATTGTTGATGCTGTAATTGTTTTGATAGGGATTTTCATGGGGAATTATCTGTTATCGGTTAAGTGGGATTTTATCGTGCAACCCACCATGAGACAGCTTGGCGCAAGTGGTGGTATATAAATACTTTAATAATAATAATTTTAATTATTATATAATAATTTTTGCCCTAGAAGAAACAGAAAATTCTCTTGGAATAAACCTCCCTGCTTTGGACCTGAGGGAAAAGGTTAATGAGATCAGCCTGTATCACTGTACTTTGTGGCCTCGCTGGCCATGGCCAACAGCTTCCCCTGAAGAACTGAAATTGCCCAGAGTGATTTAAATATTAGACTCGGATTGGGGAAGCTCAGGTTCAAATCCTGACTTTGGTTACCTGTGACTCTGGGCCAATCACACACTCCCAGCCTAACCTACCTCTCTGGTGTATTGTATAGATAAAATGGAGGAGGGGGGCTGAAGTTAGCCACTTTGGGTCCCCATTGGGGAGAAGGGTGGAATATAAATAATTGTAAATATAAATTATTTATCATTATAAATAATTATAAATGAAATAAAAACCTAAAGATTGATGGTTGGGATGTTTGAAAACAGAAGATCCTGTTTTCAGTTGCAAATCCTGTTCTCTCAGAGCTCTCACAATCTCTCAGGGTATCTGTTGTGGGGAGAGGAAGGGAAAGGTGCTTGTAAGCCTCTTGGGGAAAAAAGACAGCTCTTCTTTTAACGGAAGGGGAGGTGCTGGAGGACACCCCAGTGTTGGGGAGCAGAGAGTGAGTGTTCAAATGATCCACCTTCTGCCCCTTCTGCCCAACGATGCCTTGATGGGGCTGGGAGAAGGACCCCTTCAGTGCTTTCTTTATCCTTGATCCTAGAGCCTCACGGCTTGGGGGAAAGCACATGGCATAACTTCTTGGGGGAAAGCACATGGCATAACTTCATAACTTCTCCAGCAAATTCTCAGCAAGGAGCCAGATTCATGTACAATTGGACAGCTGGGGGCTTGGAGCCAGGGTGGCCTCACCTAGAAAATCAGGGACGTGTGTGCAGAGGAGGCCAGACTCTTCTGCATCTCTTCACTGGATACAATGTGGGTCCAGCCCACCAAACTCCTTGGCACCTGCAACAGGAATGTGAGCATCGTGCTTTCTAGGAAGATGTGAAGGAGTCCTTTGTACTTTCCCCATCTGCGATTGAGTAAATCCAAAATTTAGATATTCGTATTTCGTGTGATTGTTCAGTCTGTCTGCCTACTCGATGTATTAACTCAGTTACGTATCTCTATGATTCTATGTTTCCTGGGTGTAATTTTGCCATGTGATGATGCGTGCTGCAGAATGGAACGTGCTCTGTGCCTTGGCACCGTAAGCAGAAATGATGCATACGGCCCTTGATTATCTCAGCCACGGATGTCTGCTCCCCTTCTCCCTCCTCTGCCTGCAAAAGAGCCAGCCTGATAAGCAAGACAGGCAAGATATGAGCCTGTAGTTTATCGTGTGCATTCCGAGGCTGCTTCTTTTTTTTCCGGGGCAGTCCCCAATTGTCTTCCCCCTCATCCCCTCAAAACAGCTCTGGGAAGTGGGTCAGGGAGCACAGTCCATTTCTGTTTCCTCCATTTCAGGCGAGAGAGTTAACCGCAGCCTCCCTTCCTGGCACGGAGCACTGCCTCCCACTTGGCTGACAGGATGATGCCATTATTGGCCTGGATCTGATGGACAGGAAGATATCGGAGGCCAGCTTTCATGGCAGAGCTGGGAATTCAGGGGAGAGGTTTCCCAAACCCAGGCCCAGCTCTAGGAGGGCTCTGGTCCTTTGAAACACCGAGTCATTGCCAGGTTGGAAATGTGCCTGGTAGGAACACTGCCCAGGTCGCCCAGGACAGATCTCAGAAGTAGGCATGTGCAGTTCAGACAGTCCCAAAGTACCTGAATCAACTTTGATTTGGACACTTTGGGGACAAATCTGGTCTGGATCCCACTTCTCCGTAAATTAAATTGTCTGGATCAGCTTTGACTAGCTCACCTAACCACAATCAGGACATGGTTCGGCCATGCACAGATTGGGCAGTTTAAAGGGGCCAAAATCTTCCTTTCCCCTGTATTCTGTGGTCTGAGGGGAAAAGGTGTTTGAGGTAGATGCACCAAGTCTCTGCAGTGTAGCTGCAGTAGCCTCTCCACAAAAGAACCCCCACATTTCAAAAAGATTGGACCAGGGAATCCAATTCTACAGGCACCTGAAGAGGGTACCCCATCCAACCTTCATTGTTTTCAATGGTGTGGAGAAAAAAAGTATCTAAGATGATACTTCCTGTGAAACTAGCATGCTTTATCTAAAAGCAAAGAGTGTATTTGTTCCCATTTGCAAATTTCATGGAATATTTAATTGGTGAATTGGCTAAGGCTGCTTTAATCAGAGCCAAAGAAAATATTTCCGCAGAAAGACGGCTGACTTGAAGAAGGTTGTCCAATAATTTCATCCAGTTTCCTGGATTATTTGCATTAAAAGCTGGTTTGTAGTATAATACAATGTTTTGGAATTCGGTTTTGGTGTCACACCAATGTAGAGCCGATTCCTAGTTTAAAACACTGTAATATTCTCATGATAGAGTGACAGCTTGTTATTTCCCCAATGTCAGAGAATACTTGGCTTTCTGTAATGAACCCATAACAATGACAACTTTGTGCCAAGTATTTTTAGACATCATGTACATCATGTGGCTGTTTTCGTTATGTGTTCCTTATTCTGTCTCTATCATGATGTACAGTAGAGCACTACTTTTAAAGAAGCACATCCTCTTACTGTTATCAGAAGGTAGTCCTGATCCTAATCTGATGGGAGTAGTGCATTTTGCTAGCACAGAATCAGAGAATCATAGAGTTGGAAGGGACCTCCAGGCTCATCCAGTCCAGCCCCCTGGGGGTAGATGCACCAAGTATCTGCAGTGTAGCTGCAGTAGCCTCTCCACAAAAGAAGTTTAAAAAAGATTGGACCACAGAGAATCCAATTCTTCAGGCACCTGAAGAGGGTACCCCATCCAACCTTCATTGTTTTCAATGGTGAGGAGAAAAAGAGAGAACAGAAAACCCATTTTTCCCTTGCCATTGGAAAGAACAGAAGTCTCCAATGGTTCCATCACTGCCACCAGCCAGATCACAGAATAGTCAGAAAGGGAACATTCCCCATAGACTTTCCTGGGGCCAGAGGTTGGTGCCAAATCAATGTGGATTCAGAGGCATCCAGGCCAAGGAAGGGGCTTCAGGGGCTTCAGATTTGGGCTGAAACTGTTCAGGCCAAATCGCAAAAGACCCCATTTCATTTTATTTTATTTCATTGCACATACCTAATCAGAAGCTCAGCAGAGTAAACTCTGACTAGTGTTTGGATGGGAGACCTCCAAGATATACTAGTCATGGCGTGGTGGCTGGCAATTGCAAAGCACATCCATGCGTCTCTTGCCTGGGAAATCCAACAGCGAGGAAAAAATGGGATTTAGGATGTAAGCAGAGCAAAACCCAAACAGATTGATCCCTAACTGAGCTCAGCTGCATAAGTAATAAGTTCAGAGTTTTCTAAACCCTTCCGAATGGTGGCTAGCTATTAGGTGCAAACTCGCTTTCAATCCTTGTGTTTCACTGAACCAAAAATGACAATTCCCTGTTGCTTTTAACATGTATTTGGATTTCAGAGTTCTGAAGCATGGCAGGGCCACTGCAGTGGGTCCGGTCTCGTTGGCGCCGCTTGTTAACCAGAAACAACAGAGTGAGTGCCAGGCTCACACGAGAACTTGCTTCTCCAAGATGCGAAGGGAGGCCCCAGCAGGCCAAAACACCCAGCAAGGACAGAATAGTCATACCATGCCTGGATCATTTTCAAGATGAATATGAAAAAGCATCAAAGCACTACAAGAAGAACAAAATTCGAACTACCAAATATACGTTCTTTACATTTATACCGAGAAATCTGTTTGAACAGTTTCACAGGTAAAGTTCAGTTCTGTGAAATTCTAATGAGACGGAGGGTTTTTTGTTTGTTCTAAGGATCGTGGTCTCAGATGTGAATTTACAGTCCACGCAGGACATGTGAAATAGTTCCCACGGCGTCGTTTTCTGGATCAGCGCTCCCTTTATGCCTCACATTTAGGAAGCAGGACTCAAGTACAAAATATGAAGTGACAATTGGTCCATAGTTTTGAGCCTACCAATGTGGCTATAGCTTCCTGGAGACTGTGGGGGCGGACGGTCACATTCAGGATGGGGCTCTTCCTCCTGACACACCTGGTGTAAGGAAGGGACGGAGCAAACTGCAGGTTGATTTGGCCTCTGGCAGGGGGAAGGGGTTATGGGCACCCTTTTCCTTTTTCTCGCTCTCTTACCATCTGCCTGAATTTCTTTATGCAAATCCTATTCACCTGGTCTTACCCCCAATAAGACTCTTCACCTAAAAGAAGTCACAAACTCTTCTCATTTCTCCCCTTCCCCTGCTACTGTTTTTTTTTTTTTTTTAATTTGACTCTCTGTCTATGCTTTTTCCCGACTCACTGGCCTTAATCACAAGGAGGTTATTCTTGGGGATGGTTTGTAGCTCAGTGGAAGAGCCTCTGCTTTGCATGCACAAGGTCCCTGGCTCAATCCCTGGCATCTCCAGCTAGAAAGGACCAAGCAGTAGGTGATGTGAAAGGCTTGCACCCGAAACCTTAGAGAGGGGTTGCCAGTCTGAATAGATCATCTTAGCCTTGATGGACCAATGGTCTCATTCAGGATAAGGCAGCTTCATGCCTGAGGAGACCTTGCTCATAGTCCATAGAATAATCACAGGTCCTGGAAGTGGGAGTGTCTGACTCCTCCCGTTCTAAGCCAGACAACAGGGGCAGTCAGCCCCTCAGCTTTGCTGTCCTCATAGACTCAGCTTTGTAGCTAGAGCTATAGGTTCTGCCAAGGCCAGGTCCCTTCTGTCTTCAGTTAAGTTAGAACTTCATAATAATGTAAATAAAGGAAGGGTTGTTATCATTTCAAAGGTCCCCTTCTCCTCCTTAGTCACCAACTGACTGACAATGGTCAAAATGGAGACACCATTTCATAACAATGTTATTCAGTACTTAGGAAACACATCAAATGAGTTCTTACGTACTTCAGCAGCGATGAAACCCCCTTTTTTGTTATTGCATACGCAGTAATGTTATAATGTCAGAAACACTCCAGATGCTATAGGGGAGAGGTGTGGAGAATCAAGAAACAGCATGAAAGCATGGTGTCAAAACTGGAAAGGAAAGGAAAGGAAAGGAAAGGAAAGGAAAGGAAAGGAAAGGAAAGGAAAGGAAAGGAAAGGAAAGGAAAGGAAAGGAGGAAAGGAAGGAAAGGAAAGGAAAGGAAAGGAAAGGAAAGGAAAGGAAAGGAAAGGAAAGGAAAGGAAAGGAAAGGAAAGGAAAGGAAAGGAAAGGAAAGGAAAGGAAAGGAAAGGAGGAAAGAAAGGAAAGGAAAGGAGAAAGGAAAGGAAAGGAAAGGAAAGGAAAGGAAAGGAAAGGAAAGGAAAGGAAAGGAAAGGAAAGGAAAGGAAAGGAAAGGAAAGGAATTAGTGGATTGCTCAGGGGACAGCCTGATGGGGTGGGTGTTCTTTCCCACAACATAAAAGGGTTTTACGCATCCACATCATGCCTACTTCACAGGGCTGCCCAGTCAATTCCATAATATCCCTCTTAGAGAATCCTTTCCAGGACCCCCCTCCTGCAGCCCTCTCCAAAGAACTGCTGATACAATGTTTTTTACAGAAGAAAAAGTGCATTTCTTTATCTGGGACCTTGATACAGAAAAGTGGCTTGATACCATATGAATATATCAACATTCTGCATGATCGCTAAGTAATTTTCGAGGACAGCAAAGGGCAGAGACAGGCCCTCCCTCTCTTCACATTCCGCCATAATTTCATAGACACCTTCCCAATAGGTAATCAATCTGAAAGTTGTAATCATTTCCTTGAGTATCACTCCATCAATGTCAAAACCTAAAGTTAACTGCTGTTCTTTCACACGTGACGTATGCAGACGTTCCTCATCCACGGTTCATCAGCGGATCCCAACTTTATTGTCTGTTCTTTTGCTTTCTTTCAGAGTGGCCAATTTATATTTCCTATTTATAGTTATACTAAACTGGATTCCAGTGGTTGAGGCTTTTCAGAAGGAAATCACCATGCTACCTCTCCTGGTGGTACTCACTGTTATTGCCGTGAAAGATGCTGTGGAAGATTATGGGAAATATAAATTAGACAAAAAGATAAACAACTTATTGACTAAAGCCTACTGTAGGTAAGTCACTGAGGACTGGAACGGGATTGTTGTGTAGGGTTGCTGGCTCCCGGTTGGGAAACAAATGGGGATTTGGTAGCCTGAGGAGCTTTGATGAGAGGACAGACTGCAGTGGGGTATAATGCCACAGAGTCCATCTCCCAAAGTGGCCATTTTCTCCAGGTGAACTGATTTGTCATCTGGAGATCAACTGTAATCCCAAAGAATGTCCAGCCACTTCTCCCCTCACTGGAACCCAAAGGACCACCTATCCAGAAGCCTTTCTCAACTCTTTTGCCATTGAGAAGCCCCTGAAACCTTCTTCAAGCTTCAAGAAACCCCAGAAATGGCTAAATCATGCAGAATATATTTGGGAAGCATAACTGTGTACACACCCCTTGGGCCCCTACCCTTCCCACCTCTTCCAGGCCCATCACTGGCCATTGGAGGGGGTTGACATGACCATACAGAATTATAACACCCAATAATTATTTTAACAAATTTTAAAAATATGTACAAAATTGATTGACTCCCACACATTTAGGGAACCCTGCCAGGGCTGTTGAGAATCCCCAGGGCTTCACGAAACGCACAAACGCGCCGGCCCAGCCCTTTCCCCGCCCACGACGCAGCCAAGCTGGCCGGGGAGAGCCTGGGTGGGGGGGGGGCAGCCAGCTTCGCGGCCGGGGTAGGAGCTGGGTTCAGCTACTTCCCCAGCCGCGAAGCCGGGAAGCTGGACCGCGAGGGGCTGGGGAGAGCCCTCCTAGTGCCCGCTGTATTTCAATTACAGCGGGCTTAACTACTAGTTGACACATAAACTGCATGAGCTATATTATGGATGCTTTCTTAATTTGTATGGGAGGCATGTTGTATCACACATTCTGGAAGGCTGCATTGAAAAACTAGCTTGGGTTTGCACTTAAAGAGTTTTGCTGTTTCCTTGGCAAGGAACATGCTCAATCTTTTCTGAAAGCAAAAAATGCAATGCAAACATTAAGGATGAGCAGATTCTCGGTCAGCATTCTGTCCCTCTGTGTGCAATTGGTGTGATCGAGTCACAAAGGCATCCCCAGCTTCCAGAGGCAGAGAGTTTGATAGGTTTTATGGCATGTCAGAGTTATTTAGAATAGCATCCTTTCCCTTTGTTTACGTATTGGTTTTGAAAGGAAGCGCCTCCACCCCCCACCTGTTTTTCAGAAAGGAAAAAGCATACATAGACAAATTCTGGAAAAACATAACCGTTGGTGATATCATCCGATTGTCATGTAATGAAGAGATCCCTGCCGACATGGTGTTGATCTATTCCACGGATGCCGACGGAATCTGCCACCTGGAAACATCCAGCCTTGATGGACAGACCACTTTGAAACAGAGACAGGTGGTGAGAGGATTTGAAGACCAGGTATATCCTCCCCCCATCCATCTCTAATGCTTCATAACACCTCAGGGTGGCAGTCTGTGCTCATGGCCACAGCTGGAGACCCCTCTGGTGGAATAGTCTTCTTCTAAAGCAGATACAAAGGGTAACTTCAGTAAAATGTTGGATGTTTTGCTAGGCAGCAGTCCAGCGGGTGTTTTTATTTTTATTTTTTATGACTGGCCTATTTTTTCTCATTTGGCTAGTGAAAACGGAAACATCCCCACCCCCATTCAGTTCAGTCAGAACCGTGGGTCCTGGGTGTTTGGATTATGGGCAGCCCCTGTAGCTTTCCGGAATGCTGGATCGATTTTAGGTCCACTGCTGTTTTGGGTTTTTTGTTGTGTTTTATGGGGTTTAATCATGAGAGGTGGGGTATAGCATTTCAAGATGAACACACCTGAAGTGCAGAGGTGCCAGAGCTCAGTGGGAGAACATCTGGATCCAGGCTCAATCCTGGCATCACCAGTTTAAAAAGAGAGAATAGGTGATCTGAAAGACTTCTTCCTGGGACACTGGAGAGCTCCTGCCCATCACAGTAGTCAGCACTGACCCTGCTGGATCAGCCATCAGAGGAATTAGTTTGGTGTAGAGGCTAGGAAGGCGGACTTCTAACCTGGCGATCCAGGTTCGATTCTGCGCTCCCCCACATGCAGCCAGCTGCGTAACCTTGGGTTCGCCATGGCACTGATAAAGCAGTGATATCAGGGCTCTCTCAGCCTCACCCGCCTCACAGGGGGTCTGTTGTGCAGAGAGGAAAGGAAAGGCGACTGTAAGCTGCTTTGAGTCTCCTTTGGGTAGAGAAAAGCGGCATATAAGAACCAGCTCTTCTTCTTCTAATCAGAAGAAGGAGAAGAGCTGGTGTTTTGTACCCAAAGGAGTCTCCAAGGGGCTTTCCATTGTCTACCCGCCCTCTCCTTTGTGAGGTAGGTAAGGCTGAGAGAGCTCTCAGAGAACTGTGACTGGCCCATGGCCACCCATCTGGCTGCATGTGGAGGAGTGGAGAATCAAACCTGGTTCTCTGGATTAGACAGGCCTCCACTCTTAAGCACGACATCGGGCTGTCACCTTGTATAGTTCTGCTGAACCTTTTGCCCAAACATTGAGGGAACGTTTCTTGTGCCTTGAATAGAGGCTTAATGGAATGGGACTTACCTGCTGGTATCACTGACTTTCATGCCATGACAAGTTTTCACCGGCCCATTTCTGCCTGCCCTGGATGAAAGGAAAAGGATATTTCCATCGAAGGTGGCTTCATTCCTTCAACCCGACCAGCTTGCTGTGTCCACATTCACTTGGCCTGCTCTTTTGTCTTGGCAGAATCACTTTCTTTGCAAAGTTACTTTTATTGCTCTTGCACACATAGACAAATACCGCATCCAAAGAAACCCATCCAGTAACTTGCATCTGATACAGAGATACAGGGACAAGATCGCCGTATCGCAGCAGTACGGAGCACACAAAATGCACAACCAGTAAATGCACACCTAGTAAACAGAACTCTCCCAAAATGGAAACATGAACCACAAAACGGGGGGGGGGGGCAATGGAGGGAGGGGGGGGCTCGTTTTTTCAACTGAATTAAGGTAATCTTATTTGTTAATTCCTTGAGAGCTTCTGGAGGCCTTAATTTTACATGCCTCCTGGAAGAAGGAATTCTCTTTAGGGTGGAACAAAAAGCAAACCTAGCTGACATTACAAGAAAATGAATAAGTCCTTTTTGTTTGCATTGAGAATCTTCAGTGATAAATTAGCCCTGCTCTTCTGTTATGCTATTGCTGTTTTGGTCTGCATGTCTCTTCCTCCTAGAAATGCCCCATGCTCTTTTCAAAGGGGTCCTGATGCGAAGGGCATGAACCTTCGTAGCTTCTCAGCCCTGGAGTTAGTTACCTGTGCTTTTCCATCAGGTTACCATGCTGAGTAGTTTGACAGATGTAAAAGAGAGTTTGCAAAGAGCAGCCTCTACTGGCAAGAGAATTCATTCTTCCTTTCCGTTGCTCCAGTTCATGCCTGAGACCCTCCTTTGTGTGCCCATACAGGCTTCTGAAATTGATCCAGAAAAATTCACCAACAAAATAGAATGTGAGGCCCCTAACAATGACCTCAACAGCTTCCGTGGCTTTCTGTAAGTAATTGGGGGGAATCCACATTGTTCACTGTATCCCTTTCAAGGACTCTTATTGCATGGCAGGGGCTCATGGTAATTGTAGTACTGGAGAGGAACAGTTTCGCCAGCCCTGCCTTAAAGCGTTCATTTCAAACCAGGGCCAAGCAGCCAGCAATCCCCAGCCTTACCCTAACCCCCCCCCCCCCCCCCCAAGGCTGTGACCTACAGCTCCCAGTAGGGTTACCATCCAGCCAAATTCTGGTAAGGAGAAGCTGAACAGGTCTGGGGGCGTGTGAATACATGTCATGCCAATGCTGTTACATCACTTCTGGTACAAGCCCAGAATTGACTGACATCATCATAACAAGGTGAGGCTCTAAGAATCGCAAACCATAACCCCGACATGATGACATCACTTCCAGGGTCAGGCTAGATTTGACAAGGTCAGCGCAATGCCGATTTTTCCTCCCCCCGTTCTGTGGAATGGCAGCAGGGGATGAGGGGGTGCCAGTGGGGGGAGGCCAGAGAGCACTAGTTGCCACCAGGGGCAGCAGAGGGAAGAGGCTATGGAATGGTACTGGCTGGCTGATTGCATCGATCCATTCTGACTTTCCCAGGCAGGTAACTATCATAGCTGGCTTGTGTGTTCTGTCATTCCAGGGAGCTCGAGAATGAAGAGCGCATCGGCCTAAATAAAGAAAACTTACTCCTCCGAGGATGCACAGTCAGGAACACAGAAGCTGTGGTGGGCGTTGTGGTATACACAGGTCAGCATTGTGGGGCAGATACTGCTGAGCTGCAGACCAGGAAACAGTGGTGGTGCCACTGCAGCCATTGCAGACAGTGAATCCCACAAACAGAGAGGCATCTGGGTAGAAACAGTCAAATTCAGAGCACTGGCAAAATGGCAGTGCTGGGCAAGGCTACAGCAGCCTTTCTCCACTTCTTTACCCTTGCGAAACCCTTGAAACATTCCTCAGCCTTCGAGAAACCCCAGAAACGGTGTGATCATGCAGAATAGGGTTGTGAAACATAGCTGTTGACAGGCACACCCAGACCCCTCCCCTTCCCACCCCCTCCAGGCTCATCATTGGCCATTTGGGGAGGGAGGGCAGGTGGAAAGACCATATATTTGTTTTTAACAAGTAATTTTTTAAACAATTTAAAATATATATATTAAGAATTAATGAACTCCCACCCATTCAGGAAACCCTTTAAGGGCCCTCAAGAAACTCCAGGATGTTACAAAAGACCAATCGAGAAAGCCTGGCTAAGAGGGAAGTGCCTGCAGACCGCAGGGAGCTCTGGCTTCAGTGTCTGAAGGACATTTTGATCCCTCCCTATTTCGGGTGTCTTTGTCTAAGGGGGCGGGCAGTTGATTTGTGTCTCAGGTGCTGCACACCTCCACAGGTTTCTGCCCTCTGTTTTATTTCTTGATCGTATTTCAGGCAGAGATGATTGAGCTATAAGGTTACTGTGGTTCTCCAGGCTCTTCTCATATGGCCTTTCCATCATAACTGTGCAAGGAAGCAAATACACAACCACCATGTGCCTCACGTACGTTCTCCAAACAGTGTAATCCAATTGGAATTCAGCACTTTCCCATATTTGCCCTGCTCCCCACCCACCCCCAGTCTCATTGTGTACCATAGCTATCAGAAATCATCTGCACTGTGGATTTTCATCATTAGGATGTTCTCCCTTTGCTCCTGTCCCTTTCAAATTCAGGGTGCCATTCTGCTCATTGGTAAGCCCCGGGGATGAATATCACAAAATAGGGATGATTAGTCTTGACTTTGCTTAAATTTCACACAAGTATTTTTGATGTCTGTGGATTCCAAAGAAGGATCAAATATATGGTTGCCAGTTTGAGGCTACGAAACACATGGAGAGGGGTGGAGTTTAAGGAGGTCGGGATTTGGGGAAGGGGGACTTCAAAGAGATAAAAGAAGCTGGGCTTTTGCGCCCCTTTTTTTACTACCTGAAGGAGTTTCAAAGGGGCTTAAAATTGCCCACCCTTCCTCCCACCCACAACAGACCCCCTGTGAGGTAGGCAGGACTGAGAGAGCTCTGAGAGAAGTGTGACTGGCCCCAGGTCACTCAGCTGACTGCATGTGGAGAAGGAGTCAGGAATCAAACCCGGATCTCCACTACACAAACTTGGCTCTCAGTGCCCAATGCCATAGAGTCCCTCTACCCAAGTGGCCATTTTATTTGTGGGAATTGATCTTCCCCACCCCCCAGCCTGGCCAATGGCATGTCCAATCCCATGTTTTTTGTGTGTCCAAAGGTCATGAAACCAAAGCAATGTTGAACAACACAGGCCCCAGGCACAAGCGGAGCAAACTTGAGAAGAGGGTGAATGGGCATATCCTGTGGTGTATTTTACTCCTCTTGCTCTTGTGTTCTACATCAGCTGTAGGTAAGTTGCGTATGTCAGATGCCAGCTTCACATGCTTTCCTTCTGCCACTTGTTGGGACCTTTCTTGTCTTAACTGGAGAGGCCGGGGATTGAACTCTGTGTGAAGCAGGGGCCTTTCCCCTGAGTCACAGCCCCAGCCTCCTTCTGGTTCAAAGGTCTCGTGGGAGAGCAGTTGGCGGCGCCCTTTCTCGCCCCGGATCCCTCTGCGGAGTCACTGTCAGAATTCGGCTGCTCATCCCTGTTTGTCTGAGATGAGAAATGTTCTCCCTCTTCAACGTGTCATACCATTAAGCAGAGGAGGAACATTTCTGGAAACTGTGAAGCCATAGGAATAAACGGGATAAAAAAGCATTTTGTTTTGGAAAACTGATAATGAGGTGCAATTACTGAAAAATATATCAGAGGGATTGGTTTCCCTCTCCGTGTTCACAGGGTCGACTTTTCTGCTTTCTGAGCTTTCTGAGCTGGGCTAATGCCAAGGCCTTGGAGTGCAGGGTCTCGGGCTGACACTTTTCCTTTGTTTCCTTGTTATAGTTCACTGGTATCGGCTCAGCAGAATCAGCAACCCTTCAGAGACATTTAGCAGCCCATTATTAAGATCATTCACATTGTTATGGAGGCTGGTAGTTTTACTGCAGGTAATTTCACATCTCTGCCACTTGTTTGGGAATCTGAAGTCATCTAATTATTAGAGAGCTGATCCAGATGTTTTTTGAGGCAAATTTGAACTGGAACTGGCTTGGTGGATAAAGCTGTACTAAATTATTCTTTTCTTTCTTTCTTTTTTGCTTTCATAGGTCTGGATTCCAGTTTCTCTTTATGTTTCCATTGAATTTATGAAATTGGTGCAAATATCTTTCATAAAGACGGACAAAGACTTTAACAACAAGGAAGCAAATACAACGATCGATTGCCCAACATTGAATATTACTGAAGACCTTGGCCAGATCGAATACATATTTACCGATAAGACCGGGACGCTCACCGAGAATAAAATGCTTTTCCGGGAATGCTCCATAGGAGGCCAGAAATACACACATGAGGAAAACGGTAAATCTGAGAGAGAATGAGATAGCTGACGAGGTCGGGGCCCAGTTCTGTGTCACCCAAAGAGCGTGCCCCTGTCCTCTTTTTGCCCTCTCCACTGGAAACAACGGAGGTCTGACGTGGCACCCTCTTTCGGTAGCCATGGAACTGGGCTCCCTGGTCCCCTCGGTTGGAAACTTGAGGATGCTTTCTGGAGAGGCTTCATGCCTCTACCTCAAACAGCGCTGCCCCCCCCCCCCCCGGACCACAGAATAGACAGGAAGAAATAATTTCCGACTAACTTTAATGGTGCAAAATCGCTTTCGATTCAGCTGAATCGATTGGGCTAAAGCCAAGCCAGAGAAGGTTGCTTTGGATCCATGCTGAATCAATTCACCCCAAATTCGAAAGGGTCCAAATTTCTTTTTTTTCCCCCATCTCTGTACTACAGTTCAACAGGGACAGCAATAAAGTAGAGACAAGGTAGATATTAGACCACTAGCCTTCCTAGGATGAGATCAAGTTACTCTGCGCCATCTGGGTGAGGGGTCAACAGGTTTACTCCAGTGTCAATAATGTGACAGTTATCCCAGGCTGTATCTTTAGTTATCCCTTGTGGCCCAGATGTCTCTTTTGTCTTGGTAATTGAAAGGAGAAGAAAGATACTATATGTAAGTTGTCCCCAACCCCGGTCCGGAGGCCAATACCGGCCCATAGATCAGTCGGTACAAGGCCGCGGCTCCTCCTCGTCTTCCTCCCCGGCTGCTGCCTCGGGGGCTGCCCTGCCACTCTGCCACCGGCTCACCTTTGGTGCTGCCCAGGGGCCACCATAGCTGGCAGCACCCGTGAGCGGGTGGCAGGAAGTCAGGGGCACCGGAGGGAAAGCAAGCGGAGCAGGGGCTCAGGCTGTGAGGTCCCTCAGCAAAAGACTACCCTCCCCAGGCCTCAGTAAAATTGTCAAGCGTTGACCGGTCCCCGGAGATAAAAAGGTTGGGGACCACTGCTATACGTCATACTGAGCTAGGAAAAGACAAGATTGTGACTGAGTTCAGGGAAGATTGTATTTTGGAGTCAGAAGGATATTGATTGATTTCAATGGAATTCTGTGAAGCTTCTCTGGGAGCAGGTCTTGCATCTTCCTGCCAAGGTCAGGGGATCCGCCATCCTCAGTGTTTCCCTCCCCCGGCCTCCTCTTGGCAGAGGGGGAGATACAAAACGTCACTATTGGACCAAGAGTGTGATGTCACTTCCTAGGAAAACTAGAGTTTCAGGCAATTCCCAAAATGTTATGATGTCATTACCAAATTTTCCAGGAATTGATTTCAGACTACAGGCGTGGTCAGATCCCTTTTTATTGTTGTTGAATTGCATGCAGACATAGCTCTCTGGTATTTGTTCAGATCTTAGTTTTTACCTGAAAATAGCTCTAATTGATTGCGATTCAAAATATTATTTTGGAAGGATGAATGAATCTGAATTAATTTGAAGCTTTTTTGTTAAGATTTTGGTCAGAATACACTCTCTCATATACATTCCTTTTCGTGGTTTGCTTCTCAGGGGAGTCTCTTCAAGGCTCATTACCATGTGGCCAATCAATTTCCCCTTGTACCCCCTCACAGATGGCATACCCCCCCCCCCATGCCTGTGCCCCCAGACTCCTGCCAATGGCCAGGCCATGCCTGCCAACTCTGTCTCAGAAACAAGAAAGTTTTCTGCTACCACTTGGGGGGAAATGTACAAATTGAACGTTTTCTTTAGTCAACGCCACATTTTACTCTCTTTCTTTCCTGCTTTCCTTCTGCGTTTCTATTTAGCAAACAAAGCAAAGAAGAGCAGGAAAAATACAGAGATTTTGATGTCTTTTATGCATTGTATCAAATTTCTGTGAATTTTTCAACACCAAGCTACGGCTTACCCGGGCATCTGGTACATTCTGAGAACCCGAACTTCCCCTCGCTCTCTGTGACTTGCTTCTGGGTTAGCTGCTGGGTCCTAAGGGCAGTCCTGTTTCATAGCTAAATCAGTGGCCACTTATAATATTGACAAAGCTCCGTGGCCCCAGGGTAGAGATTTTAATTGCACATAAACTGTATGCCTTTTCTCTCTCTCTCTCTCTCTCTCTCCCTCTCTCTCCAGATGGCGAATTGTGCAATGAGGCCCAGGTAAGCACCCACCCTCCGGGATCCTTCCCAAGGAGGCAACTGGCCTTCTTCAACAGCCCCATTGTAAGAAACCCACAGATCTAATTCAGCCTTCTCCATTTCTTTTACTGTTAGAGGGGCAATGCCCGTTGCCCCCAGGGAAACAGCGGACGCTAGGTGCCCACCCGCACTGTGGCCTTCCTGGGGGCTGGCTACATGGCAAAAGCTTTTGCCCACCCCTCGACTCTTGAGGCCCTTCTCCGTGACTTGGAGGTCAGCTGTAGACTATAGAGATCAGCTCCCCAGAGGAAAATGGCTGCTTTGGAGGGGGAACTCTGCAATGAGAACTTATCTTGAGCCTCCCTCGTGGAGATGAAAGGCCTTGCTTGGGAGGGGGGAAGTCTGTGGCCCTGTGTCCAAGAGAGCTGGCCGAAGGCTGTGTCCTGGGCTTTGGCTGGAATTCCAAGTCACTTCCAGGCCACAGGGATCAGTCCCCCTGGAGCAAAAGGCTACTTGGGAGTGGGGACTCTCTGGCTTGGGACCCCACGGAGGCGCAGGGATGCCCGGCTCCCAATGGGAAACAAAGAGAAATGCTGAGGGGCAGCTACTGCTAATAACAGTGAACATCAAATAAGTCATAAACTTGTCACTATTTCTTCTTTCACTGAAAATATTTAATTGATAGTCCAATTTGGTTGAAGAAATGACAGACTTTGAGTCTTCACCTTTTACAGTTCAGTCCAATATCAAAGTCAATCAAAGGCAGTCGTGTATTACAAACAGGAAGCACAGACTGAGAAAGAATTTACTGCAGATTACTCAATGACTGCCTTAATGTCAGCTTCTCTTAGGTTTTCTGCCATTCAGAACTGCCTGAAGTATTCTTCAGGCTTCGAGAACCCCCAGAAGTGGGATCTCCAGGTCCCGGCTGAAGGCTAGGCTCCCTGCCGCTGTTCAGGGATGCCAGGCTCCAGGAGGGACCTGGAGAACCCGCAGAATCAAAGCTCCTCTCCAGCAATTGCCTTCGAGGGTTCCCCAGATTGCAAATGGCAAGCCTCACATGACTGACTCACGAGTAGAGATTTCCAGGGCAGAGGCTATTTCTGGATGCTCTGGGTCCCAGAGGGCCAGGAGGGGTCCCTTTCTGGGCCCCCCACAGCCCACCCTCAGAAGGTATGCAGAGGCTCTGCCAGGAGGTTACTCTAAGGTGTAACCTCTCCACCCCCCCCCCAAGAAAATAAAGAGGCTCCCTGCTTAGCTCCTCCCCCTCCCCCTTCAAGAAAAGAAAGAAAGAGGCTTGGCTCCCCCCCCCCTTCTGAACTACCCTAACCACGTGCAGAAGACTTTCCTGTTTCAATGGGGGGGGGGGAGGAAGACCCGAGTTCAAAGCGATCTGAATTCAACAGGATTGACAATGGAATAAACAAAGTAAGTGCAGACTCTGCCCTACTGGGGGCAATTCCTTTTCCGTGATGGATGGGGATTCCTGCCTACAATATCCATTCACAATAAAGAGTAGCAGTGGTTGACTGGTGAGGAATTGATCCCACACACACACACACACTCACACACACACCCCGTTAAAAAAATGGCAAGTGAAATGAAGCACCAGGGCAGTAGGGTCTGCAGCTTCCCCGTGGGACCTCGGGATCCCCTGAGATGAGTTTCCCTGGAGAAAAGGGATGCTTTAGAGCAGCCAGTCCCCACCTCCTGAGGAGCTTCTCAGGAGCCATTCTCAGGCTCCAGGGCCCACTCTCCAACCAGGATACGACCCAACATAGTGCCTGAGAGAACGGCTGGCTTGTATGTTTGCAAGGGCCCCTGGCTGCACGCAGCACATTTGACTGACGGACTGACAAACACAACATGAGCAGAGAAGAGGGACCATCTTTTTTTATCAGACAACAGGAAAGCCTGAGCCTTCTGACGTGCGGGGAAACCTTTTTGAAAGCCTCATGAAATCTTAGTGTAGAACATCTGGCCAACAGAAGCATGTGTGTTTGGCTTTGTTCTTGAACCCATGAAGTCAAGCACATGCAAAGGAATGGATTCCATGATGGCCTTTTCTTCCTTCGCACAAAGACTGAACTTCCTAGCAATGAATGATGTAATCTATGACAACAAGGGTATTTGTTCGGTTCATTTGCCAGGTCCCCCATAGACCCTCTGGGCTCCTCCTCTCGCATGTCCCAGTCTGTGGCTCCCTTCAAATGTGCCAGGGCCACCCATGGGGCAGATGTCCCCCAGAGAGAATCCCTGCTGTAGGGGCGGACTCCACAGAAGTCCCTGCCGTCCTTAGGCTCCACCCCCAGATCTCTAGGCGTTTCCCAACCTGGAGCTGGCAACCCCACCCGCTGCTGCTGGCCAGGAGGGACCTTTGAAGCTTCATTCTGCTGCTGTGGTTCTCTGCACGTTCGAGAGAATGACAAGCTGGCAATCCAGGAGGGACAGCAGGCCAGGGAAACAATCTGCAGATCCTGCCCACCCACCAAATCTCTCTGTCCAGGATACACCAGCCCCTAGCAACTAGAGAATTACTCAAAAAACACACCCTCACCTTCCTTCACAGCACTTATAGAGCAGTTCTGACCCAGCAGTGATATCAGGGCTCTCTCAGCCTCACCTACCTCACAGGGGGTCTGTTGTGGGGAGAGGAAAGGGGAGATGACTGAAAGCCACCTTCAGATTACCAGCATTCCGCAGGGCCTGTAAAACGGAGCTCTTCTGCCAGGCCTACGGTGAGGCTGGGCGGTCAGGAGGATCAGGTCCCCCCCCCCCTGAAATCTGGCGGTAGAGAGTGAGCACTAGTTCCCTCCACCTCCCTGTAGCTGAGGTGGCGGAGACTCGATGATTACTATTGCCATCTATTGCTGTTATTGTTGTTATTGTTTAATTGGTTATTGTAATTTTATGTGACTGTTTTGGATTTTAAGGGAGGGGTTCTTATGTGAGCCGCCTCGAGCCTTCAGGGGGAGGCGGGATATAAATAAAATTACAATAATAATAATAATAATAATAGATTCCTGGTGGAGAAAAAAGTGGCATAATAACCAGCTCTTCCTCTTCCCCTCCCTTCTCCTCCTCCTCCTTCTCTTCCTCCTCCTTCTTCTACTTCTGCTCCTACTTCTGCTACTACTACTCCTTCTGCTGCTCCTTCTCCTCCACATCCTCCTTCTCCTCATCTTGGTAGAGAATAGTGGAGTAATAAACAGCTCTTCTTCTTCTTCTCCCTCTCCCTTCTCCTTCTGCTGCTTCTTCTCCTCCCTCCTCCTTCTCCTCCTCCTTCTGCTTCTACTTTTGCTACTCCTGCTGCTGCTGCTGCTGCTTGTTCTTTCTCCTCCTGGTAAAGAAAAACAGCACAATAACCAACTCTTCTTCTCCTCCTCTTCCACCTCTTTCTTCTTCATCTTCATGTTCTTTTTCATCTCCTTCTCTTTCTCTTTTGACTCTCATCCTTTTTCAACATCCCATGATTCTTGCGGCCTTTTCCTGCCTTCTTCAGGTCATTTTTATGTTATTTTTGTCCATTTCTTTCGATGTGATCTCTACCATACATGGAGGATCCTGTCTCCGCTGTGGGTTGGCCTGTTTTTGGTCTTGGGGCAATTCCTGTTAAATGCCGTCAGGGCTGTCCATGTTCCAAATGAGACTGTGGAGCAGCTCACCAAACTATTTTTCATCTGTCACAGGAATGTGAACATTGTGCTTTATAGGGAGATGTGACAGAACTCTTTTGACTCTCCCCAGCTTTGATTGTGGATTGAAAACTTAGATATTAATATTTAGGAGTCTTGCCCAAGCTGTCTAAATACATCTGAACTATATTTTTTAAAAATATTATATGCTTTCTGTGTGTAACACTACCATACAAATAATAATAATAATAATAATAATAATAATAATAATAATAATAATAATAATAATAATAATAATAATAATAATAATAATATAGGGTCCTCCTAGAGCCGTTCTATATTGGGACAATATGGTCCAAATTATATCATTTATCTTAAAGATACCATTGAACCCAGAAAATATAGAGATACAGAAGCCTTTATTGGCATAATGAACAACACAAGAAGGGAGATGCAAAGTAAAAAAATGTAAAAATCAAGCGGAGTGACTCAGTTTTGTTAAAAAACAGGAATTAATTCTAAAAACCTCACCTAAAATGGTGTGATACCGGTGGTTTGGGCAGGATCTTTGCTATCGAGTAATTTATTAACGATTACAGTTTCGTCACAGTGGAATTGAAGGGAGGATAGAATGTCAGATATCACATAGCGGTATAAAGAGAACCTGGGGCAAAACAAAATAATATGAGGGAGAAGATCAGGAAACATACAGCCATGAAATCACAGTCTCTCCGCTAAATGCATGCGGTTAAACCTCCCTAAGCGAACATTAGAAGGGGAAGAGTTCAGCCGAGCAAGCATGAAAGCTGTCCTGTCGGAGTAATCTTCAGTAATGCTAAGTTAGGGTGGGATAATAACTTTATATAATGGGATAATATTCCGTACATGGGGAGAGCAAGATGAAGATGTAAATGACAGTAAGGATTGATGTTTAATGTCCTCCAGTCTCCTTACTATGAACGTATAGATACTTTTCTCCTCAGGATTCATCAAAGAGTGTAAATCTAAGCCCAATGAGAGGAGTTTGTCAGGAAGTCTATGAGACCAATTGGAGTTGTGGGGATCACTTAACAGGGCAGCCAAAAGGTTATTTGACTGCGCCCTAAAATGAAAATACATCACTGACTTTTTCCCAAAACCCAATCAGAGCAACTCTTTTCCTCTGCTGTCCTTAGCCAGACATGATTTTGGCAAAGACTGGGAAGAGAAGAACTCACCAGACTTAGTTATTTGCTTTAATAACATCAATGAGACTTGCTTATTCATCCAATCAGCATATATTCAGAAGAATAAAGATATGGAAAAGCCAGATGAAACTGGGAAGCAGGCACTCTCCAGAAGGAGGGGTTTCCTGGGGAAGACGGATCTAGATGTCGTTCCAGAACGGGTCGGTGTAGAGGGAGGGAGATGGTCAACACTGTGTGGGTGGCCGAGAGGTCGTCCTCGTGGAGGGTAGATTGTTATGGTTGAACCAGTTTCCTTTTGAAAAGGGATGCACCTTTTGATGGAGGAGGGGTTTGGTGCATGTTTTATCAATGGCTTTTGGGGAGGGCATCTTCTTGGACTTTGAGTGTCGGGTCTATGTCTCTTTTCGATATGAATGTATGGATTTTGGCAGCCGTTTTAAGACTATATTTCATGGTAATATCTTGCAAGATGTAGTTCATAAAAGAAACTAACTCTTATTTCTTTTTGAAGCAACAGGAGGCTACTGTTGTCCCAGACATAACGTTAATGCAGAAATTGAGTGGAATCTCTCGGAAACTCTATTCACGCTCTGCAGTGGAGTATATGTCCTCAAAGACAATGTACATCTCCGAGTTTTTCTTGTCCATCGCACTTTGCAATACCGTTGTCATTTCCTCATCTACAAAACCGAGTCAAAAGGTGAGGGGGGTGTGGGAAACCCGGGATCCTCTGCAGCGCTCCTTAGCCGGCTATCAAATCTGAGCAGTCTTTTGGCCCTGGTGCCTTGTAGTTGCTTGTATGGAGAGAATACAAGGACTGTCTTTTCTCAACTGTTCTCCTTCTCCTCTGTTCACTTGCCCTGTTTGCTTGTGGGCAAGAAATCACTACTGCAGTTGGACCACATGGGTGCGTGACTGTATCTGCAATGCACAGCCAGTAGCATTGTGCATGTGAGGAAGGGGGAAAGTCCCCCTTAGG